>NW_028237929.1:600000-851890 GCF_034619465.1 Leptosomus discolor | reverse complement strand
ATAAGGGCCTGCAAATGGGAGAAATACAGCCACCACCACATGCCACACGAACCGGGATAAGCTAGCCCACATGATGCCACTTAACAAGGAATCTATATCCAATGCACAAAAACCGTTATTCCTTTATCTCTCGATGCCCTCGAGCCCCACGTTGGGCGCCAAAATCTGTCTTGGTTTGAAAAAGACAGGTGTCTGTGGAGGAAGGCAGGAGCCTCCCTTGAAATGGAGAGTGCAACCCCCTTCCCTCCAAACTATTATAATTTTGAAATTAACGGGCCTTCAGGCAAAGATATGGGGAATAGGAATAACAGTTCTTTACTAATATATATATATATAACACAAGGCAGGGAAAAAAACAAACAACCCACTGGTTTATACTGACAGAGTCAGGAATACAACCTGACACCCTGTTAGGGTGGCAGTAGCAGTCCGATAAGATGCTGGCTGCAGTCCTCCTGAAGCGATGGGTGTAGTTCTGTGGAAGCAGCAATCAGGTAAAAGAGTCTGGTCTTCCTCCGAAGGTCCAGTGGTCGGCAGGTAGCTCTCGTCCTCTGGAACTCCAGTGGGGGGAAAAGCTCCTCTGGGAATCCAGTGGAAGAAAGGCTGCTAGGGTGTTCAAAATCTCCGTTTTTATTTGGCATGGACTGCTTGGCTCCTTCCCCCCCCCCCCTCCCCGGGCGGAGCATCTCACAATGGGATGGGGAGTCGTGAGGCAGTTCCTTGATGGGCCATGAACAGGAGATAGCCCAGGAGCGAGTTACCGATGGGTCAGGCGATAAGGCATTGTTGTGCCCAGTAACAGGAGATAGTCCAGAGGGGGGGAGGCAGGGAGCACCGCCCCACCTGGTCTCAACAGCTCCTGAAGATGGTAATAGAATATATTTTTTTTCTTTTGGCACATTTTACACTGTAACCCAGGACATAATCCACCCCTTATTCTATTACCATCTACACCGTACCCAACCCAATGCCCCCTTACAGCTACATATATACATATATACACAATGAAACCTTACACAGAGTTCTCACTTAAAATTAGGTCTCCTTGTGGTACACAACGGGTTTCCCCATTTTTCTGCATTACCCACCAAGTGTAACCAGGTCCTTGAGCAAAAACAACCCCACGGAGGGGTGTGCCTTTGCCTGATGTGGGATTAATCCAAACAGTCTTTCCTAACATACCTCTCGTGTGTACCACAGGGACTTTATCTCCGTCCACTGTGTGCAAGGGTCCAGACTGGGCGGGACCAGCTCGATTGATGGACCCTCGGGTATTGACCATCCAGGTGGCCTTTGCTAAGTTCAGTTCCCAATTTTTGAAAGTCCCTCCTCCAAGTGCTTTTAGGGTAGTCTTAAGTAGCCCATTGCACCGTTCAACTTTCCCGGCAGCTGGTGCATGATAAGGGATATGATATATCCATTCGATTCCATGTTCTCTGGCCCAAGTGCTTATGAGGCTATTCTTGAAATGTGTCCCGTTGTCTGACTCGATTCTCTCAGGGGTGCCATGTCTCCAAAGAACTTGCTTTTCCAGGCCCAAGATGGTGTTCCGGGCGGTAGCATGAGGCACAGGGTAGGTCTCCAGCCACCCAGTGGTTGCTTCCACCATGGTCAGCACGTAGCGCTTGCCTTGACGGGTTTGGGGAAGAGCGATGTAGTCAATTTGCCAGGCTTCCCCATACCTGTACTTCGACCATCGTCCGCCGTACCACAGAGGCTTCACCCGCTTGGCCTGCTTGATCGCAGCGCAGGTCTCACAGTCTTGGATAACCTGGGAGATACTGTTCATGGTTAGATCCCCCCCTCGGTCCCGTGCCCATTTATAAGTGGCCTCTCTGCCTTGATGGCCTGAGGCATCATGGGCCCATCGCGCTAAGAACAACTCTCCTTTATGTTGCCAATCCAAGTCTATCTGGGACACCTCTATTTTTGCAGCCTGATCTACCTGTTCATTGTTACGATGTTCTTCATTAGCCCGACTCCTGGGGACATGAGCATCTACATGACGGACCCTCACAGGTAGCTTCTTTACCCGAGTGGCAATATCTTTCCACTCATCAGCAGCCCAAATTGGTTTTCCCCTACGCTGCCAGTTGGCCTTTTTCCACCTTTCCAGCCAGCCCCACAGAGCATTGGCTACCATCCACGAATCAGTATAAAGGTAGAGCTTTGGCCACTTCTCTCTTTCAGCAATGTCCAGGGCTAGTTGAACGGCTTTGAGTTCAGCAAGTTGACTTGATCCACCTTCTCCTTCAGTAGCTTGTGCGACCTGTCGTGTGGGGCTCCATACGGCTGCTTTCCACTTCCGGTTCATCCCTACGATGCGACAGGAACCGGCAGTGAAAAGAGCATATCGTGTTTCCTCTGCTGGTAGTTGGTTGTACGGTGGAGCTTCTTCAGCCCGCGTCACTTGTTCCTGCTCCTCTTCGTCAGTGAGGCCAAAGTCTTCACCTTCCGGCCAGTTCGTAATGATCTCCAAAATCCCAGGGCGATTTGGGTTTCCAATACGGGCGCGTTGTGTGATGAGGGCAATCCATTTGCTCCATGTGGCGTCAGTGGCGTGGTGGGTGGAGGGAACCTTTCCTTTAAACATCCACCCCAGCACCGGTAGTCGGGGTGCCAGGAGGAGTTGTGCTTCGGTGCCAATCACTTCCGAGGCAGCTTGGACTCCTTCATAGGCTGCTAGGATTTCCTTCTCTGTGGGAGTGTAGTTGGCCTCAGACCCTCTATAACTTCGACTCCAGAATCCCAGTGGTCGGCCACGAGTCTCTCCAGGCACCTTCTGCCAAAGGCTCCAGGACAAACCATTGTTCCCGGCCGCAGAGTAGAGCACGTTCCTCACCTCTGGTCCCGTCCTGACTGGGCCAAGGGCTAGCGCATGAGCGATCTCCCGCTTGATTTGGGCAAAAGCTTGTTGCTGTTCAGGGCCCCAGTGGAAATCGTTCTTCTTGCGGGTAACCAGGTACAGAGGGCTCACAATCTGGCTGTACTCAGGAATGTGCATTCTCCAAAAACCTATGGCGCCTAGGAAAGCCTGTGTTTCCTTCTTGCTGGTTGGTGGAGACATCGCAGCGATCTTATTGATGACCTCGGTGGGGATCTGACGCCGTCCGTCTTGCCACTTTACCCCCAGGAACTGGATCTCTCGGGCAGGTCCCTTGACTTTGCTCTTCTTGATGGCAAAACCAGCTTCCAGGAGAATCTGGATGATCTTCTCTCCGTTCCCAAATACTTCCTTTGCTGTGTTCTCCCCCCCCCACAATGATGTCATCGATGTACTGCAGATGTTCCGGAGCTTCACCCTTTTCCAGTGCAGCCTGGATCAGTCCATGGCAGATGGTGGGACTGTGCTTCCACCCCTGGGGCAGTCGGTTCCAGGTGTACTGTACGCCCCTCCAGGTGAAGGCAAACTGAGGCCTACATTCTGCTGCCAGAGGAATGGAGAAAAAAGCATTGGCAATGTCAATAGTGGCATACCACTTTGCTGCCTTGGACTCCAGCTCGTACTGGAGTTCCAGCATGTCCGGCACGGCAGCGCTCAACGGTGGAGTCACTTCATTCAAGCCACGATAGTCCACAGTCAATCTCCATTCTCCGTCAGACTTGCGCACAGGCCAAATGGGGCTGTTGAAGGGTGAGTGGGTCTTGCTGACCACCCCTTGACTCTCCAGCTCGCGGATCATTTTGTGGATGGGGATCACGGCATCTCGATTCGTCCGATACTGCCGGCGGTGCACTGTCGAGGTGGCAATTGGCACTTGTTGCTCTTCCACCTTCAAGAGTCCTACTGCAGATGGGTTTTCTGATAGTCCGGGCAAGGTGTTCAATTGCCTAATGCTCTCTGCCTCCACAGCAGCTATCCCAAATGCCCACCTGAGACCTTTTGGGTCCTTGTAATAGCCGTTCCGGAGGAAGTCTATGCCCAGAATGCACGGGGCCTCTGGGCCAGTCACAATCGGATGTTTCTGCCACTCCTTCCCAGTAAGGCTCACCTCGGCTTCCAACAGAGTCAATTGCTGCGATCCCCCCCGTTACCCCGGCAATGGAAACAGGTTCTGCCCCCACATGTCCCGATGGCATTAGGGTACACTGCGCACCAGTATCAACTAACGCTTTGTATTTTTGTGGCTCTGACGTGCCAGGCCATCGGATCCACACCGTCCAAAATATCCGGTTTTCCCGTGCCTCTCCCTGGCTAGAGGCAGGGCCCCTCTAGCACTGGTTACCATTCCCTTCCTGGACATACATACTAGAGGTTCCTTCAAGGGGATCTGTCAGATCATCCTCCCTTCTGTAATATCTGGCAGCTCGGTCCTGGGAGGTTGAGGCTACCTTCACTTTAGTGTTACTCCCCCGGTTAGTGTTTCCCTCCTTGAGTTGACGCACCCGTGCTGCCAGGACAGAAGTGGGTTTCCCATCCCACCTTCCCATGTCTTCCCCATGGTCGCGCAGGAAGTACCATAGCTCAGCTCGTGGGGTGTACCCTCTCCCTCTAGCTGGGGGACGTTGGGCTCCGACTTTGGGGCCTGTGACTTGTACCGGTGCCAAATGGGAACTGCTCCTCCTCACCTCCTCCTTTATTTCCCTCATCTCCTCTTGTAGGCTCTTAATCACAGCAGAAACGTTAGCCTGCATTGGGCCATTGATCATGCTTTCAAAATTTCTAAGCTTGCTCGTGACAGAACCCACTGTCTCTCGGTCGTTATCTGCATTAATCATTGCAATGAAGGTGGAGTATTCAGATGGCCCTAGATTTGCCAGATTCCACAACATTTGCCCTGTGCACTTGACTTTGTCAGGGTCGTTACCATGCTGTCCATCCCTCCCAAAGAGTACCTCCAATACTGCCACTTCTCTCAGCTGCTGGATCCCTTCCTCAAGGGTCTTCCAGCGCATTCTATGATGGTGCTCCTGCATTCTCTCTCTGTGGACAAACCTCTCTCTCACACTCATTAAAAGCCGCTCCCAGAGGGAAAGGGTCCCCGGCTCCCTTACAAATACCAGATTGACACCTGAATCCTGAGTCAAGGGTCCCAAATTCCTTGCCTCACTGCCATCCAGTTGCACACCCGTGCCCATAAGATCCCAGACCCGAAGTAACCAGGTTGTAAAAGCCTCACGCCCCCGCCGTACGATGTCTTTGTGCAGATTACGGAGACTGTCATACGTCAGGGACTCGGTGAGTATCTCAACCACTGGCTCGCCTGCAGGTTCTGAGGGCCCTCCTTTCTTAACTGAGTGGTCTGATTTCATCTTAGATTTCCTCGTTTCCACAGGGGCGACTGCTGCTGGCTCTGACTGCCCTTGCGTTTCAGCTGGAACCTGGACGGTTGTAACGTCTGTGGGTTCTACTGCTGCACCATTAGACTCTCCCTCTTCAAGGCAGGAGGAGGGATTCCCAGCAGCTGAGAGAATGCACTCCTTCAGCATCTGGCCCATCTCACGTATCTCCTTCACCCAATCCGAGTGGTTCATTTCTGATGTGAGCTGTGAGGCAGGGTCAGATTCTGGAGCAGCATTCCTAGTCAGGGTAGTTATCCAAGCCAATCTCCCCTGATCTCTGAATACTGAATAAAACAGGATTATCAGCAACACTAGCCACTGTATGATATCATTAGCACTTAGGAAAGCTCTGAATCCTTCGAAAACTGGTGGAGTAGACCCAAAGAGCTGGGTTAGGGGTTGGGAGAAAGTTTCTCCCGGTGTCATTTCCTCACAGTAGGTACCATTATTAAAGTAACCCCAAAAGCATACATTTAGTGTTTGATAGCTCCGAATCCATGTGCCCGCCTTCCAGAGGAAGTTAATAAGCCATGAATTCCTCACCTTATTAATCCATAAAACAAACTGGATAACAGTCACGGTAGCCTTAGTTATAGGACCCATGTTTAGATAAGGGCCTGCAAATGGGAGAAATACAGCCACCACCACATGCCACACGAACCGGGATAAGCTAGCCCACATGATGCCACTTAACAAGGAATCTATATCCAATGCACAAAAACCGTTATTCCTTTATCTCTCGATGCCCTCGAGCCCCACGTTGGGCGCCAAAATCTGTCTTGGTTTGAAAAAGACAGGTGTCTGTGGAGGAAGGCAGGAGCCTCCCTTGAAATGGAGAGTGCAACCCCCTTCCCTCCAAACTATTATAATTTTGAAATTAACGGGCCTTCAGGCAAAGATATGGGGAATAGGAATAACAGTTCTTTACTAATATATATATAACACAAGGCAGGGAAAAAAACAAACAACCCACTGGTTTATACTGACAGAGTCAGGAATACAACCTGACACCCTGTTAGGGTGGCAGTAGCAGTCCGATAAGATGCTGGCTGCAGTCCTCCTGAAGCGATGGGTGTAGTTCTGTGGAAGCAGCAATCAGGTAAAAGAGTCTGGTCTTCCTCCGAAGGTCCAGTGGTCGGCAGGTAGCTCTCGTCCTCTGGAACTCCAGTGGGGGGAAAAGCTCCTCTGGGAATCCAGTGGAAGAAAGGCTGCTAGGGTGTTCAAAATCTCCGTTTTTATTTGGCATGGACTGCTTGGCTCCTTCCCCCCCCCCCCTCCCCGGGCGGAGCATCTCACAATGGGATGGGGAGTCGTGAGGCAGTTCCTTGATGGGCCATGAACAGGAGATAGCCCAGGAGCGAGTTACCGATGGGTCAGGCGATAAGGCATTGTTGTGCCCAGTAACAGGAGATAGTCCAGAGGGGGGGAGGCAGGGAGCACCGCCCCACCTGGTCTCAACAGCTCCTGAAGATGGTAATAGAATATATTTTTTTTCTTTTGGCACATTTTACACTGTAACCCAGGACATAATCCACCCCTTATTCTATTACCATCTACACCGTACCCAACCCAATGCCCCCTTACAGCTACATATATACATATATACACAATGAAACCTTACACAGAGTTCTCACTTAAAATTAGGTCTCCTTGTGGTACACAACGGGTTTCCCCATTTTTCTGCATTACCCACCAAGTGTAACCAGGTCCTTGAGCAAAAACAACCCCACGGAGGGGTGTGCCTTTGCCTGATGTGGGATTAATCCAAACAGTCTTTCCTAACATACCTCTCGTGTGTACCACAGGGACTTTATCTCCGTCCACTGTGTGCAAGGGTCCAGACTGGGCGGGACCAGCTCGATTGATGGACCCTCGGGTATTGACCATCCAGGTGGCCTTTGCTAAGTTCAGTTCCCAATTTTTGAAAGTCCCTCCTCCAAGTGCTTTTAGGGTAGTCTTAAGTAGCCCATTGCACCGTTCAACTTTCCCGGCAGCTGGTGCATGATAAGGGATATGATATATCCATTCGATTCCATGTTCTCTGGCCCAAGTGCTTATGAGGCTATTCTTGAAATGTGTCCCGTTGTCTGACTCGATTCTCTCAGGGGTGCCATGTCTCCAAAGAACTTGCTTTTCCAGGCCCAAGATGGTGTTCCGGGCGGTAGCATGAGGCACAGGGTAGGTCTCCAGCCACCCAGTGGTTGCTTCCACCATGGTCAGCACGTAGCGCTTGCCTTGACGGGTTTGGGGAAGAGCGATGTAGTCAATTTGCCAGGCTTCCCCATACCTGTACTTCGACCATCGTCCGCCGTACCACAGAGGCTTCACCCGCTTGGCCTGCTTGATCGCAGCGCAGGTCTCACAGTCTTGGATAACCTGGGAGATACTGTTCATGGTTAGATCCCCCCCTCGGTCCCGTGCCCATTTATAAGTGGCCTCTCTGCCTTGATGGCCTGAGGCATCATGGGCCCATCGCGCTAAGAACAACTCTCCTTTATGTTGCCAATCCAAGTCTATCTGGGACACCTCTATTTTTGCAGCCTGATCTACCTGTTCATTGTTACGATGTTCTTCATTAGCCCGACTCCTGGGGACATGAGCATCTACATGACGGACCCTCACAGGTAGCTTCTTTACCCGAGTGGCAATATCTTTCCACTCATCAGCAGCCCAAATTGGTTTTCCCCTACGCTGCCAGTTGGCCTTTTTCCACCTTTCCAGCCAGCCCCACAGAGCATTGGCTACCATCCACGAATCAGTATAAAGGTAGAGCTTTGGCCACTTCTCTCTTTCAGCAATGTCCAGGGCTAGTTGAACGGCTTTGAGTTCAGCAAGTTGACTTGATCCACCTTCTCCTTCAGTAGCTTGTGCGACCTGTCGTGTGGGGCTCCATACGGCTGCTTTCCACTTCCGGTTCATCCCTACGATGCGACAGGAACCGTCAGTGAAAAGAGCATATCGTGTTTCCTCTGCTGGTAGTTGGTTGTACGGTGGAGCTTCTTCAGCCCGCGTCACTTGTTCCTGCTCCTCTTCGTCAGTGAGGCCAAAGTCTTCACCTTCCGGCCAGTTCGTAATGATCTCCAAAATCCCAGGGCGATTTGGGTTTCCAATACGGGCGCGTTGTGTGATGAGGGCAATCCATTTGCTCCATGTGGCGTCAGTGGCGTGGTGGGTGGAGGGAACCTTTCCTTTAAACATCCACCCCAGCACCGGTAGTCGGGGTGCCAGGAGGAGTTGTGCTTCGGTGCCAATCACTTCCGAGGCAGCTTGGACTCCTTCATAGGCTGCTAGGATTTCCTTCTCTGTGGGAGTGTAGTTGGCCTCAGACCCTCTATAACTTCGACTCCAGAATCCCAGTGGTCGGCCACGAGTCTCTCCAGGCACCTTCTGCCAAAGGCTCCAGGACAAACCATTGTTCCCGGCCGCAGAGTAGAGCACGTTCCTCACCTCTGGTCCCGTCCTGACTGGGCCAAGGGCTAGCGCATGAGCGATCTCCCGCTTGATTTGGGCAAAAGCTTGTTGCTGTTCAGGGCCCCAGTGGAAATCGTTCTTCTTGCGGGTAACCAGGTACAGAGGGCTCACAATCTGGCTGTACTCAGGAATGTGCATTCTCCAAAAACCTATGGCGCCTAGGAAAGCCTGTGTTTCCTTCTTGCTGGTTGGTGGAGACATCGCAGCGATCTTATTGATGACCTCGGTGGGGATCTGACGCCGTCCGTCTTGCCACTTTACCCCCAGGAACTGGATCTCTCGGGCAGGTCCCTTGACTTTGCTCTTCTTGATGGCAAAACCAGCTTCCAGGAGAATCTGGATGATCTTCTCTCCGTTCCCAAATACTTCCTTTGCTGTGTTCTCCCCCCCCCACAATGATGTCATCGATGTACTGCAGATGTTCCGGAGCTTCACCCTTTTCCAGTGCAGCCTGGATCAGTCCATGGCAGATGGTGGGACTGTGCTTCCACCCCTGGGGCAGTCGGTTCCAGGTGTACTGTACGCCCCTCCAGGTGAAGGCAAACTGAGGCCTACATTCTGCTGCCAGAGGAATGGAGAAAAAAGCATTGGCAATGTCAATAGTGGCATACCACTTTGCTGCCTTGGACTCCAGCTCGTACTGGAGTTCCAGCATGTCCGGCACGGCAGCGCTCAACGGTGGAGTCACTTCATTCAAGCCACGATAGTCCACAGTCAATCTCCATTCTCCGTCAGACTTGCGCACAGGCCAAATGGGGCTGTTGAAGGGTGAGTGGGTCT
Organism: Leptosomus discolor; assembly: GCF_034619465.1. Classification (NCBI taxonomy): domain Eukaryota; kingdom Metazoa; phylum Chordata; class Aves; order Leptosomiformes; family Leptosomidae; genus Leptosomus; species Leptosomus discolor. Next base: position 842,356 of record NW_028237929.1, on the reverse strand, counting down.
TGCTGACCACCCCTTGACTCTCCAGCTCGCGGATCATTTTGTGGATGGGGATCACGGCATCTCGATTCGTCCGATACTGCCGGCGGTGCACTGTCGAGGTGGCAATTGGCACTTGTTGCTCTTCCACCTTCAAGAGTCCTACTGCAGATGGGTTTTCTGATAGTCCGGGCAAGGTGTTCAATTGCCTAATGCTCTCTGCCTCCACAGCAGCTATCCCAAATGCCCACCTGAGACCTTTTGGGTCCTTGTAATAGCCGTTCCGGAGGAAGTCTATGCCCAGAATGCACGGGGCCTCTGGGCCAGTCACAATCGGATGTTTCTGCCACTCCTTCCCAGTAAGGCTCACCTCGGCTTCCAACAGAGTCAATTGCTGCGATCCCCCCCGTTACCCCGGCAATGGAAACAGGTTCTGCCCCCACATGTCCCGATGGCATTAGGGTACACTGCGCACCAGTATCAACTAACGCTTTGTATTTTTGTGGCTCTGACGTGCCAGGCCATCGGATCCACACCGTCCAAAATATCCGGTTTTCCCGTGCCTCTCCCTGGCTAGAGGCAGGGCCCCTCTAGCACTGGTTACCATTCCCTTCCTGGACATACATACTAGAGGTTCCTTCAAGGGGATCTGTCAGATCATCCTCCCTTCTGTAATATCTGGCAGCTCGGTCCTGGGAGGTTGAGGCTACCTTCACTTTAGTGTTACTCCCCCGGTTAGTGTTTCCCTCCTTGAGTTGACGCACCCGTGCTGCCAGGACAGAAGTGGGTTTCCCATCCCACCTTCCCATGTCTTCCCCATGGTCGCGCAGGAAGTACCATAGCTCAGCTCGTGGGGTGTACCCTCTCCCTCTAGCTGGGGGACGTTGGGCTCCGACTTTGGGGCCTGTGACTTGTACCGGTGCCAAATGGGAACTGCTCCTCCTCACCTCCTCCTTTATTTCCCTCATCTCCTCTTGTAGGCTCTTAATCACAGCAGAAACGTTAGCCTGCATTGGGCCATTGATCATGCTTTCAAAATTTCTAAGCTTGCTCGTGACAGAACCCACTGTCTCTCGGTCGTTATCTGCATTAATCATTGCAATGAAGGTGGAGTATTCAGATGGCCCTAGATTTGCCAGATTCCACAACATTTGCCCTGTGCACTTGACTTTGTCAGGGTCGTTACCATGCTGTCCATCCCTCCCAAAGAGTACCTCCAATACTGCCACTTCTCTCAGCTGCTGGATCCCTTCCTCAAGGGTCTTCCAGCGCATTCTATGATGGTGCTCCTGCATTCTCTCTCTGTGGACAAACCTCTCTCTCACACTCATTAAAAGCCGCTCCCAGAGGGAAAGGGTCCCCGGCTCCCTTACAAATACCAGATTGACACCTGAATCCTGAGTCAAGGGTCCCAAATTCCTTGCCTCACTGCCATCCAGTTGCACACCCGTGCCCATAAGATCCCAGACCCGAAGTAACCAGGTTGTAAAAGCCTCACGCCCCCGCCGTACGATGTCTTTGTGCAGATTACGGAGACTGTCATACGTCAGGGACTCGGTGAGTATCTCAACCACTGGCTCGCCTGCAGGTTCTGAGGGCCCTCCTTTCTTAACTGAGTGGTCTGATTTCATCTTAGATTTCCTCGTTTCCACAGGGGCGACTGCTGCTGGCTCTGACTGCCCTTGCGTTTCAGCTGGAACCTGGACGGTTGTAACGTCTGTGGGTTCTACTGCTGCACCATTAGACTCTCCCTCTTCAAGGCAGGAGGAGGGATTCCCAGCAGCTGAGAGAATGCACTCCTTCAGCATCTGGCCCATCTCACGTATCTCCTTCACCCAATCCGAGTGGTTCATTTCTGATGTGAGCTGTGAGGCAGGGTCAGATTCTGGAGCAGCATTCCTAGTCAGGGTAGTTATCCAAGCCAATCTCCCCTGATCTCTGAATACTGAATAAAACAGGATTATCAGCAACACTAGCCACTGTATGATATCATTAGCACTTAGGAAAGCTCTGAATCCTTCGAAAACTGGTGGAGTAGACCCAAAGAGCTGGGTTAGGGGTTGGGAGAAAGTTTCTCCCGGTGTCATTTCCTCACAGTAGGTACCATTATTAAAGTAACCCCAAAAGCATACATTTAGTGTTTGATAGCTCCGAATCCATGTGCCCGCCTTCCAGAGGAAGTTAATAAGCCATGAATTCCTCACCTTATTAATCCATAAAACAAACTGGATAACAGTCACGGTAGCCTTAGTTATAGGACCCATGTTTAGATAAGGGCCTGCAAATGGGAGAAATACAGCCACCACCACATGCCACACGAACCGGGATAAGCTAGCCCACATGATGCCACTTAACAAGGAATCTATATCCAATGCACAAAAACCGTTATTCCTTTATCTCTCGATGCCCTCGAGCCCCACGTTGGGCGCCAAAATCTGTCTTGGTTTGAAAAAGACAGGTGTCTGTGGAGGAAGGCAGGAGCCTCCCTTGAAATGGAGAGTGCAACCCCCTTCCCTCCAAACTATTATAATTTTGAAATTAACGGGCCTTCAGGCAAAGATATGGGGAATAGGAATAACAGTTCTTTACTAATATATATATAACACAAGGCAGGGAAAAAAACAAACAACCCACTGGTTTATACTGACAGAGTCAGGAATACAACCTGACACCCTGTTAGGGTGGCAGTAGCAGTCCGATAAGATGCTGGCTGCAGTCCTCCTGAAGCGATGGGTGTAGTTCTGTGGAAGCAGCAATCAGGTAAAAGAGTCTGGTCTTCCTCCGAAGGTCCAGTGGTCGGCAGGTAGCTCTCGTCCTCTGGAACTCCAGTGGGGGGAAAAGCTCCTCTGGGAATCCAGTGGAAGAAAGGCTGCTAGGGTGTTCAAAATCTCCGTTTTTATTTGGCATGGACTGCTTGGCTCCTTCCCCCCCCCCCCTCCCCGGGCGGAGCATCTCACAATGGGATGGGGAGTCGTGAGGCAGTTCCTTGATGGGCCATGAACAGGAGATAGCCCAGGAGCGAGTTACCGATGGGTCAGGCGATAAGGCATTGTTGTGCCCAGTAACAGGAGATAGTCCAGAGGGGGGGAGGCAGGGAGCACCGCCCCACCTGGTCTCAACAGCTCCTGAAGATGGTAATAGAATATATTTTTTTTCTTTTGGCACATTTTACACTGTAACCCAGGACATAATCCACCCCTTATTCTATTACCATCTACACCGTACCCAACCCAATGCCCCCTTACAGCTACATATATACATATATACACAATGAAACCTTACACAGAGTTCTCACTTAAAATTAGGTCTCCTTGTGGTACACAACGGGTTTCCCCATTTTTCTGCATTACCCACCAAGTGTAACCAGGTCCTTGAGCAAAAACAACCCCACGGAGGGGTGTGCCTTTGCCTGATGTGGGATTAATCCAAACAGTCTTTCCTAACATACCTCTCGTGTGTACCACAGGGACTTTATCTCCGTCCACTGTGTGCAAGGGTCCAGACTGGGCGGGACCAGCTCGATTGATGGACCCTCGGGTATTGACCATCCAGGTGGCCTTTGCTAAGTTCAGTTCCCAATTTTTGAAAGTCCCTCCTCCAAGTGCTTTTAGGGTAGTCTTAAGTAGCCCATTGCACCGTTCAACTTTCCCGGCAGCTGGTGCATGATAAGGGATATGATATATCCATTCGATTCCATGTTCTCTGGCCCAAGTGCTTATGAGGCTATTCTTGAAATGTGTCCCGTTGTCTGACTCGATTCTCTCAGGGGTGCCATGTCTCCAAAGAACTTGCTTTTCCAGGCCCAAGATGGTGTTCCGGGCGGTAGCATGAGGCACAGGGTAGGTCTCCAGCCACCCAGTGGTTGCTTCCACCATGGTCAGCACGTAGCGCTTGCCTTGACGGGTTTGGGGAAGAGCGATGTAGTCAATTTGCCAGGCTTCCCCATACCTGTACTTCGACCATCGTCCGCCGTACCACAGAGGCTTCACCCGCTTGGCCTGCTTGATCGCAGCGCAGGTCTCACAGTCTTGGATAACCTGGGAGATACTGTTCATGGTTAGATCCCCCCCTCGGTCCCGTGCCCATTTATAAGTGGCCTCTCTGCCTTGATGGCCTGAGGCATCATGGGCCCATCGCGCTAAGAACAACTCTCCTTTATGTTGCCAATCCAAGTCTATCTGGGACACCTCTATTTTTGCAGCCTGATCTACCTGTTCATTGTTACGATGTTCTTCATTAGCCCGACTCCTGGGGACATGAGCATCTACATGACGGACCCTCACAGGTAGCTTCTTTACCCGAGTGGCAATATCTTTCCACTCATCAGCAGCCCAAATTGGTTTTCCCCTACGCTGCCAGTTGGCCTTTTTCCACCTTTCCAGCCAGCCCCACAGAGCATTGGCTACCATCCACGAATCAGTATAAAGGTAGAGCTTTGGCCACTTCTCTCTTTCAGCAATGTCCAGGGCTAGTTGAACGGCTTTGAGTTCAGCAAGTTGACTTGATCCACCTTCTCCTTCAGTAGCTTGTGCGACCTGTCGTGTGGGGCTCCATACGGCTGCTTTCCACTTCCGGTTCATCCCTACGATGCGACAGGAACCGTCAGTGAAAAGAGCATATCGTGTTTCCTCTGCTGGTAGTTGGTTGTACGGTGGAGCTTCTTCAGCCCGCGTCACTTGTTCCTGCTCCTCTTCGTCAGTGAGGCCAAAGTCTTCACCTTCCGGCCAGTTCGTAATGATCTCCAAAATCCCAGGGCGATTTGGGTTTCCAATACGGGCGCGTTGTGTGATGAGGGCAATCCATTTGCTCCATGTGGCGTCAGTGGCGTGGTGGGTGGAGGGAACCTTTCCTTTAAACATCCACCCCAGCACCGGTAGTCGGGGTGCCAGGAGGAGTTGTGCTTCGGTGCCAATCACTTCCGAGGCAGCTTGGACTCCTTCATAGGCTGCTAGGATTTCCTTCTCTGTGGGAGTGTAGTTGGCCTCAGACCCTCTATAACTTCGACTCCAGAATCCCAGTGGTCGGCCACGAGTCTCTCCAGGCACCTTCTGCCAAAGGCTCCAGGACAAACCATTGTTCCCGGCCGCAGAGTAGAGCACGTTCCTCACCTCTGGTCCCGTCCTGACTGGGCCAAGGGCTAGCGCATGAGCGATCTCCCGCTTGATTTGGGCAAAAGCTTGTTGCTGTTCAGGGCCCCAGTGGAAATCGTTCTTCTTGCGGGTAACCAGGTACAGAGGGCTCACAATCTGGCTGTACTCAGGAATGTGCATTCTCCAAAAACCTATGGCGCCTAGGAAAGCCTGTGTTTCCTTCTTGCTGGTTGGTGGAGACATCGCAGCGATCTTATTGATGACCTCGGTGGGGATCTGACGCCGTCCGTCTTGCCACTTTACCCCCAGGAACTGGATCTCTCGGGCAGGTCCCTTGACTTTGCTCTTCTTGATGGCAAAACCAGCTTCCAGGAGAATCTGGATGATCTTCTCTCCGTTCCCAAATACTTCCTTTGCTGTGTTCTCCCCCCCCCACAATGATGTCATCGATGTACTGCAGATGTTCCGGAGCTTCACCCTTTTCCAGTGCAGCCTGGATCAGTCCATGGCAGATGGTGGGACTGTGCTTCCACCCCTGGGGCAGTCGGTTCCAGGTGTACTGTACGCCCCTCCAGGTGAAGGCAAACTGAGGCCTACATTCTGCTGCCAGAGGAATGGAGAAAAAAGCATTGGCAATGTCAATAGTGGCATACCACTTTGCTGCCTTGGACTCCAGCTCGTACTGGAGTTCCAGCATGTCCGGCACGGCAGCGCTCAACGGTGGAGTCACTTCATTCAAGCCACGATAGTCCACAGTCAATCTCCATTCTCCGTCAGACTTGCGCACAGGCCAAATGGGGCTGTTGAAGGGTGAGTGGGTCTTGCTGACCACCCCTTGACTCTCCAGCTCGCGGATCATTTTGTGGATGGGGATCACGGCATCTCGATTCGTCCGATACTGCCGGCGGTGCACTGTCGAGGTGGCAATTGGCACTTGTTGCTCTTCCACCTTCAAGAGTCCTACTGCAGATGGGTTTTCTGATAGTCCGGGCAAGGTGTTCAATTGCCTAATGCTCTCTGCCTCCACAGCAGCTATCCCAAATGCCCACCTGAGACCTTTTGGGTCCTTGTAATAGCCGTTCCGGAGGAAGTCTATGCCCAGAATGCACGGGGCCTCTGGGCCAGTCACAATCGGATGTTTCTGCCACTCCTTCCCAGTAAGGCTCACCTCGGCTTCCAACAGAGTCAATTGCTGCGATCCCCCCCGTTACCCCGGCAATGGAAACAGGTTCTGCCCCCACATGTCCCGATGGCATTAGGGTACACTGCGCACCAGTATCAACTAACGCTTTGTATTTTTGTGGCTCTGACGTGCCAGGCCATCGGATCCACACCGTCCAAAATATCCGGTTTTCCCGTGCCTCTCCCTGGCTAGAGGCAGGGCCCCTCTAGCACTGGTTACCATTCCCTTCCTGGACATACATACTAGAGGTTCCTTCAAGGGGATCTGTCAGATCATCCTCCCTTCTGTAATATCTGGCAGCTCGGTCCTGGGAGGTTGAGGCTACCTTCACTTTAGTGTTACTCCCCCGGTTAGTGTTTCCCTCCTTGAGTTGACGCACCCGTGCTGCCAGGACAGAAGTGGGTTTCCCATCCCACCTTCCCATGTCTTCCCCATGGTCGCGCAGGAAGTACCATAGCTCAGCTCGTGGGGTGTACCCTCTCCCTCTAGCTGGGGGACGTTGGGCTCCGACTTTGGGGCCTGTGACTTGTACCGGTGCCAAATGGGAACTGCTCCTCCTCACCTCCTCCTTTATTTCCCTCATCTCCTCTTGTAGGCTCTTAATCACAGCAGAAACGTTAGCCTGCATTGGGCCATTGATCATGCTTTCAAAATTTCTAAGCTTGCTCGTGACAGAACCCACTGTCTCTCGGTCGTTATCTGCATTAATCATTGCAATGAAGGTGGAGTATTCAGATGGCCCTAGATTTGCCAGATTCCACAACATTTGCCCTGTGCACTTGACTTTGTCAGGGTCGTTACCATGCTGTCCATCCCTCCCAAAGAGTACCTCCAATACTGCCACTTCTCTCAGCTGCTGGATCCCTTCCTCAAGGGTCTTCCAGCGCATTCTATGATGGTGCTCCTGCATTCTCTCTCTGTGGACAAACCTCTCTCTCACACTCATTAAAAGCCGCTCCCAGAGGGAAAGGGTCCCCGGCTCCCTTACAAATACCAGATTGACACCTGAATCCTGAGTCAAGGGTCCCAAATTCCTTGCCTCACTGCCATCCAGTTGCACACCCGTGCCCATAAGATCCCAGACCCGAAGTAACCAGGTTGTAAAAGCCTCACGCCCCCGCCGTACGATGTCTTTGTGCAGATTACGGAGACTGTCATACGTCAGGGACTCGGTGAGTATCTCAACCACTGGCTCGCCTGCAGGTTCTGAGGGCCCTCCTTTCTTAACTGAGTGGTCTGATTTCATCTTAGATTTCCTCGTTTCCACAGGGGCGACTGCTGCTGGCTCTGACTGCCCTTGCGTTTCAGCTGGAACCTGGACGGTTGTAACGTCTGTGGGTTCTACTGCTGCACCATTAGACTCTCCCTCTTCAAGGCAGGAGGAGGGATTCCCAGCAGCTGAGAGAATGCACTCCTTCAGCATCTGGCCCATCTCACGTATCTCCTTCACCCAATCCGAGTGGTTCATTTCTGATGTGAGCTGTGAGGCAGGGTCAGATTCTGGAGCAGCATTCCTAGTCAGGGTAGTTATCCAAGCCAATCTCCCCTGATCTCTGAATACTGAATAAAACAGGATTATCAGCAACACTAGCCACTGTATGATATCATTAGCACTTAGGAAAGCTCTGAATCCTTCGAAAACTGGTGGAGTAGACCCAAAGAGCTGGGTTAGGGGTTGGGAGAAAGTTTCTCCCGGTGTCATTTCCTCACAGTAGGTACCATTATTAAAGTAACCCCAAAAGCATACATTTAGTGTTTGATAGCTCCGAATCCATGTGCCCGCCTTCCAGAGGAAGTTAATAAGCCATGAATTCCTCACCTTATTAATCCATAAAACAAACTGGATAACAGTCACGGTAGCCTTAGTTATAGGACCCATGTTTAGATAAGGGCCTGCAAATGGGAGAAATACAGCCACCACCACATGCCACACGAACCGGGATAAGCTAGCCCACATGATGCCACTTAACAAGGAATCTATATCCAATGCACAAAAACCGTTATTCCTTTATCTCTCGATGCCCTCGAGCCCCACGTTGGGCGCCAAAATCTGTCTTGGTTTGAAAAAGACAGGTGTCTGTGGAGGAAGGCAGGAGCCTCCCTTGAAATGGAGAGTGCAACCCCCTTCCCTCCAAACTATTATAATTTTGAAATTAACGGGCCTTCAGGCAAAGATATGGGGAATAGGAATAACAGTTCTTTACTAATATATATATAACACAAGGCAGGGAAAAAAACAAACAACCCACTGGTTTATACTGACAGAGTCAGGAATACAACCTGACACCCTGTTAGGGTGGCAGTAGCAGTCCGATAAGATGCTGGCTGCAGTCCTCCTGAAGCGATGGGTGTAGTTCTGTGGAAGCAGCAATCAGGTAAAAGAGTCTGGTCTTCCTCCGAAGGTCCAGTGGTCGGCAGGTAGCTCTCGTCCTCTGGAACTCCAGTGGGGGGAAAAGCTCCTCTGGGAATCCAGTGGAAGAAAGGCTGCTAGGGTGTTCAAAATCTCCGTTTTTATTTGGCATGGACTGCTTGGCTCCTTCCCCCCCCCCCCTCCCCGGGCGGAGCATCTCACAATGGGATGGGGAGTCGTGAGGCAGTTCCTTGATGGGCCATGAACAGGAGATAGCCCAGGAGCGAGTTACCGATGGGTCAGGCGATAAGGCATTGTTGTGCCCAGTAACAGGAGATAGTCCAGAGGGGGGGAGGCAGGGAGCACCGCCCCACCTGGTCTCAACAGCTCCTGAAGATGGTAATAGAATATATTTTTTTTCTTTTGGCACATTTTACACTGTAACCCAGGACATAATCCACCCCTTATTCTATTACCATCTACACCGTACCCAACCCAATGCCCCCTTACAGATACATATATACATATATACACAATGAAACCTTACACAGAGTTCTCACTTAAAATTAGGTCTCCTTGTGGTACACAACGGGTTTCCCCATTTTTCTGCATTACCCACCAAGTGTAACCAGGTCCTTGAGCAAAAACAACCCCACGGAGGGGTGTGCCTTTGCCTGATGTGGGATTAATCCAAACAGTCTTTCCTAACATACCTCTCGTGTGTACCACAGGGACTTTATCTCCGTCCACTGTGTGCAAGGGTCCAGACTGGGCGGGACCAGCTCGATTGATGGACCCTCGGGTATTGACCATCCAGGTGGCCTTTGCTAAGTTCAGTTCCCAATTTTTGAAAGTCCCTCCTCCAAGTGCTTTTAGGGTAGTCTTAAGTAGCCCATTGCACCGTTCAACTTTCCCGGCAGCTGGTGCATGATAAGGGATATGATATAGCCATTCGATTCCATGTTCTCTGGCCCAAGTGCTTATGAGGCTATTCTTGAAATGTGTCCCGTTGTCTGACTCGATTCTCTCAGGGGTGCCATGTCTCCAAAGAACTTGCTTTTCCAGGCCCAAGATGGTGTTCCGGGCGGTAGCATGAGGCACAGGGTAGGTCTCCAGCCACCCAGTGGTTGCTTCCACCATGGTCAGCACGTAGCGCTTGCCTTGACGGGTTTGGGGAAGAGCGATGTAGTCAATTTGCCAGGCTTCCCCATACCTGTACTTCGACCATCGTCCGCCGTACCACAGAGGCTTCACCCGCTTGGCCTGCTTGATCGCAGCGCAGGTCTCACAGTCTTGGATAACCTGGGAGATACTGTTCATGGTTAGATCCCCCCCTCGGTCCCGTGCCCATTTATAAGTGGCCTCTCTGCCTTGATGGCCTGAGGCATCATGGGCCCATCGCGCTAAGAACAACTCTCCTTTATGTTGCCAATCCAAGTCTATCTGGGACACCTCTATTTTTGCAGCCTGATCTACCTGTTCATTGTTACGATGTTCTTCATTAGCCCGACTCCTGGGGACATGAGCATCTACATGACGGACCCTCACAGGTAGCTTCTTTACCCGAGTGGCAATATCTTTCCACTCATCAGCAGCCCAAATTGGTTTTCCCCTACGCTGCCAGTTGGCCTTTTTCCACCTTTCCAGCCAGCCCCACAGAGCATTGGCTACCATCCACGAATCAGTATAAAGGTAGAGCTTTGGCCACTTCTCTCTTTCAGCAATGTCCAGGGCTAGTTGAACGGCTTTGAGTTCAGCAAGTTGACTTGATCCACCTTCTCCTTCAGTAGCTTGTGCGACCTGTCGTGTGGGGCTCCATACGGCTGCTTTCCACTTCCGGTTCATCCCTACGATGCGACAGGAACCGTCAGTGAAAAGAGCATATCGTGTTTCCTCTGCTGGTAGTTGGTTGTACGGTGGAGCTTCTTCAGCCCGCGTCACTTGTTCCTGCTCCTCTTCGTCAGTGAGGCCAAAGTCTTCACCTTCCGGCCAGTTCGTAACGATCTCCAAAATCCCAGGGCGATTTGGGTTTCCAATACGGGCGCGTTGTGTGATGAGGGCAATCCATTTGCTCCATGTGGCGTCAGTGGCGTGGTGGGTGGAGGGAACCTTTCCTTTAAACATCCACCCCAGCACCGGTAGTCGGGGTGCCAGGAGGAGTTGTGCTTCGGTGCCAATCACTTCCGAGGCAGCTTGGACTCCTTCATAGGCTGCTAGGATTTCCTTCTCTGTGGGAGTGTAGTTGGCCTCAGACCCTCTATAACTTCGACTCCAGAATCCCAGTGGTCGGCCACGAGTCTCTCCAGGCACCTTCTGCCAAAGGCTCCAGGACAAACCATTGTTCCCGGCCGCAGAGTAGAGCACGTTCCTCACCTCTGGTCCCGTCCTGACTGGGCCAAGGGCTAGCGCATGAGCGATCTCCCGCTTGATTTGGGCAAAAGCTTGTTGCTGTTCAGGGCCCCAGTGGAAATCGTTCTTCTTGCGGGTAACCAGGTACAGAGGGCTCACAATCTGGCTGTACTCAGGAATGTGCATTCTCCAAAAACCTATGGCGCCTAGGAAAGCCTGTGTTTCCTTCTTGCTGGTTGGTGGAGACATCGCAGCGATCTTATTGATGACCTCGGTGGGGATCTGACGCCGTCCGTCTTGCCACTTTACCCCCAGGAACTGGATCTCTCGGGCAGGTCCCTTGACTTTGCTCTTCTTGATGGCAAAACCAGCTTCCAGGAGAATCTGGATGATCTTCTCTCCGTTCCCAAATACTTCCTTTGCTGTGTTCTCCCCCCCCCCCACAATGATGTCATCGATGTACTGCAGATGTTCCGGAGCTTCACCCTTTTCCAGTGCAGCCTGGATCAGTCCATGGCAGATGGTGGGACTGTGCTTCCACCCCTGGGGCAGTCGGTTCCAGGTGTACTGTACGCCCCTCCAGGTGAAGGCAAACAGGCCTACATTCTGCTGCCAGAGGAATGGAGAAAAAAGCATTGGCAATGTCAATAGTGGCATACCACTTTGCTGCCTTGGACTCCAGCTCGTACTGGAGTTCCAGCATGTCCGGCACGGCAGCGCTCAACGGTGGAGTCACTTCATTCAAGCCACGATAGTCCACAGTCAATCTCCATTCTCCGTCAGACTTGCGCACAGGCCAAATGGGGCTGTTGAAGGGTGAGTGGGTCTTGCTGACCACCCCTTGACTCTCCAGCTCGCGGATCATTTTGTGGATGGGGATCACGGCATCTCGATTCGTCCGATACTGCCGGCGGTGCACTGTCGAGGTGGCAATTGGCACTTGTTGCTCTTCCACCTTCAAGAGTCCTACTGCAGATGGGTTTTCTGATAGTCCGGGCAAGGTGTTCAATTGCCTAATGCTCTCTGCCTCCACAGCAGCTATCCCAAATGCCCACCTGAGACCTTTTGGGTCCTTGTAATAGCCGTTCCGGAGGAAGTCTATGCCCAGAATGCACGGGGCCTCTGGGCCAGTCACAATCGGATGTTTCTGCCACTCCTTCCCAGTAAGGCTCACCTCGGCTTCCAACAGAGTCAATTGCTGCGATCCCCCCCGTTACCCCGGCAATGGAAACAGGTTCTGCCCCCACATGTCCCGATGGCATTAGGGTACACTGCGCACCAGTATCAACTAACGCTTTGTATTTTTGTGGCTCTGACGTGCCAGGCCATCGGATCCACACCGTCCAAAATATCCGGTTTTCCCGTGCCTCTCCCTGGCTAGAGGCAGGGCCCCTCTAGCACTGGTTACCATTTCCTTCCTGGACATACATACTAGAGGTTCCTTCAAGGGGATCTGTCAGATCATCCTCCCTTCTGTAATATCTGGCAGCTCGGTCCTGGGAGGTTGAGGCTACCTTCACTTTAGTGTTACCCCCCCCGGTTAGTGTTTCCCTCCTTGAGTTGACGCACCCGTGCTGCCAGGACAGAAGTGGGTTTCCCATCCCACCTTCCCATGTCTTCCCCATGGTCGCGCAGGAAGTACCATAGCTCAGCTCGTGGGGTGTACCCTCTCCCTCTAGCTGGGGGACGTTGGGCTCCGACTTTGGGGCCTGTGACTTGTACCGGTGCCAAATGGGAACTGCTCCTCCTCCTTTATTTCCCTCATCTCCTCTTGTAGGCTCTTAATCACAGCAGAAACGTTAGCCTGCATTGGGCCATTGATCATGCTTTCAAAATTTCTAAGCTTGCTCGTGACAGAACCCACTGTCTCTCGGTCGTTATCTGCATTAATCATTGCAATGAAGGTGGAGTATTCAGATGGCCCTAGATTTGCCAGATTCCACAACATTTGCCCTGTGCACCTGACTTTGTCAGGGTCGTTACCATGCTGTCCATCCCTCCCAAAGAGTACCTCCAATACTGCCACTTCTCTCAGCTGCTGGATCCCTTCCTCAAGGGTCTTCCAGCGCATTCTATGATGGTGCTCCTGCATTCTCTCTCTGTGGACAAACCTCTCTCTCACACTCATTAAAAGCCGCTCCCAGAGGGAAAGGGTCCCCGGCTCCCTTACAAATACCAGATTGACACCTGAGTCCTGAGTCAAGGGTCCCAAATTCCTTGCCTCACTGCCATCCAGTTGCACACCCGTACCCATAAGATCCCAGACCCGAAGTAACCAGGTTGTAAAAGCCTCACGCCCCCGCCGTACGATGTCTTTGTGCAGATTACGGAGACTGTCATACGTCAGGGACTCGGTGAGTATCTCAACCACTGGCTCGCCTGCAGGTTCTGAGGGCCCTCCTTTCTTAACTGAGTGGTCTGATTTCATCTTAGATTTCCTCGTTTCCACAGGGGCGACTGCTGCTGGCTCTGACTGCCCTTGCGTTTCAGCTGGAACCTGGACGGTTGTAACGTCTGTGGGTTCTACTGCTGCACCATTAGACTCTCCCTCTTCAAGGCAGGAGGAGGGATTCCCAGCAGCTGAGAGAATGCACTCCTTCAGCATCTGGCCCATCTCACGTATCTCCTTCACCCAATCCGAGTGGTTCATTTCTGATGTGAGCTGTGAGGCAGGGTCAGATTCTGGAGCAGCATTCCTAGTCAGGGTAGTTATCCAAGCCACTCTCCCCTGATCTCTGAATACTGAATAAAACAGGATTATCAGCAACACCAGCCACTGTATGATATCATTAGCACTTAGGAAAGCTCTGAATCCTTCGAAAACTGGTGGAGTAGACCCAAAGAGCTGGGTTAGGGGTTGGGAGAAAGTTTCTCCCGGTGTCATTTCCTCACAGTAGGTACCATTATTAAAGTAACCCCAAAAGCATACATTTAGTGTTTGATAGCTCCGAATCCATGTGCCCGCCTTCCAGAGGAAGTTAATAAGCCATGAATTCCTCACCTTATTAATCCATAAAACAAACTGGATAACAGTCACGGTAGCCTTAGTTATAGGACCCATGTTTAGATAAGGGCCTGCAAATGGGAGAAATACAGCCACCACCACATGCCACACGAACCGGGATAAGCTAGCCCACATGATGCCACTTAACAAGGAATCTATATCCAATGCACAAAAACCGTTATTCCTTTATCTCTCGATGCCCTCGAGCCCCACGTTGGGCGCCAAAATCTGTCTTGGTTTGAAAAAGACAGGTGTCTGTGGAGGAAGGCAGGAGCCTCCCTTGAAATGGAGAGTGCAACCCCCTTCCCTCCAAACTATTATAATTTTGAAATTAACGGGCCTTCAGGCAAAGATATGGGGAATAGGAATAACAGTTCTTTACTAATATATATATATACATAACACAAGGCAGGGAAAAAAACAAACAACCCACTGGTTTATACTGACAGAGTCAGGAATACAACCTGACACCCTGTTAGGGTGGCAGTAGCAGTCCGATAAGATGCTGGCTGCAGTCCTCCTGAAGCGATGGGTGTAGTTCTGTGGAAGCAGCAATCAGGTAAAAGAGTCTGGTCTTCCTCCGAAGGTCCAGTGGTCGGCAGGTAGCTCTCGTCCTCTGGAACTCCAGTGGGGGGAAAAGCTCCTCTGGGAATCCAGTGGAAGAAAGGCTGCTAGGGTGTTCAAAATCTCCGTTTTTATTTGGCATGGACTGCTTGGCTCCTTCCCCCCCCCTCCCCGGGCGGAGCATCTCACAATGGGATGGGGAGTCGTGAGGCAGTTCCTTGATGGGCCATGAACAGGAGATAGCCCAGGAGCGAGTTACCGATGGGTCAGGCGATAAGGCATTGTTGTGCCCAGTAACAGGAGATAGTCCAGAGGGGGGGAGGCAGGGAGCACCGCCCCACCTGGTCTCAACAGCTCCTGAAGATGGTAATAGAATATATTTTTTTTCTTTTGGCACATTTTACACTGTAACCCAGGACATAATCCACCCCTTATTCTATTACCATCTACACCGTACCCAACCCAATGCCCCCTTACAGATACATATATACACAATGAAACCTTACACAGAGTTCTCACTTAAAATTAGGTCTCCTTGTGGTACACAACGGGTTTCCCCATTTTTCTGCATTACCCACCAAGTGTAACCAGGTCCTTGAGCAAAAACAACCCCACGGAGGGGTGTGCCTTTGCCTGATGTGGGATTAATCCAAACAGTCTTTCCTAACATACCTCTCGTGTGTACCACAGGGACTTTATCTCCGTCCACTGTGTGCAAGGGTCCAGACTGGGCAGGACCAGCTCGATTGATGGACCCTCGGGTATTGACCATCCAGGTGGCCTTTGCTAAGTTCAGTTCCCAATTTTTGAAAGTCCCTCCTCCAAGTGCTTTTAGGGTAGTCTTAAGTAGCCCATTGCACCGTTCAACTTTCCCGGCAGCTGGTGCATGATAAGGGATATGATATATCCATTCGATTCCATGTTCTCTGGCCCAAGTGCTTATGAGGCTATTCTTGAAATGTGTCCCGTTGTCTGACTCGATTCTCTCAGGGGTGCCATGTCTCCAAAGAACTTGCTTTTCCAGGCCCAAGATGGTGTTCCGGGCGGTAGCATGAGGCACAGGGTAGGTCTCCAGCCACCCAGTGGTTGCTTCCACCATGGTCAGCACGTAGCGCTTGCCTTGACGGGTTTGGGGAAGAGCGATGTAGTCAATTTGCCAGGCTTCCCCATACCTGTACTTCGACCATCGTCCGCCGTACCACAGAGGCTTCACCCGCTTGGCCTGCTTGATCGCAGCGCAGGTCTCACAGTCTTGGATAACCTGGGAGATACTGTTCATGGTTAGATCCACCCCTCGGTCCCGTGCCCATTTATAAGTGGCCTCTCTGCCTTGATGGCCTGAGGCATCATGGGCCCATCGAGCTAAGAACAACTCTCCTTTATGTTGCCAATCCAAGTCTATCTGGGACACCTCTATTTTTGCAGCCTGATCTACCTGTTCATTGTTACGATGTTCTTCATTAGCCCGACTCCTGGGGACATGAGCATCTACATGACGGACCCTCACAGGTAGCTTCTTTACCCGAGTGGCAATATCTTTCCACTCATCAGCAGCCCAAATTGGTTTTCCCCTACGCTGCCAGTTGGCCTTTTTCCACCTTTCCAGCCAGCCCCACAGAGCATTGGCTACCATCCACGAATCAGTATAAAGGTAGAGCTTTGGCCACTTCTCTCTTTCAGCAATGTCCAGGGCTAGTTGAACGGCTTTGAGTTCAGCAAGTTGACTTGATCCACCTTCTCCTTCAGTAGCTTGTGCGACCTGTCGTGTGGGGCTCCATACGGCTGCTTTCCACTTCCGGTTCATCCCTACGATGCGACAGGAACCGGCAGTGAAAAGAGCATATCGTGTTTCCTCTGCTGGTAGTTGGTTGTACGGTGGAGCTTCTTCAGCCCGCGTCACTTGTTCCTGCTCCTCTTCGTCAGTGAGGCCAAAGTCTTCACCTTCCGGCCAGTTCGTAATGATCTCCAAAATCCCAGGGCGATTTGGGTTTCCAATACGGGCGCGTTGTGTGATGAGGGCAATCCATTTGCTCCATGTGGCGTCAGTGGCGTGGTGGGTGGAGGGAACCTTTCCTTTAAACATCCACCCCAGCACCGGTAGTCGGGGTGCCAGGAGGAGTTGTGCTTCGGTGCCAATCACTTCCGAGGCAGCTTGGACTCCTTCATAGGCTGCTAGGATTTCCTTCTCTGTGGGAGTGTAGTTGGCCTCAGACCCTCTATAACTTCGACTCCAGAATCCCAGTGGTCGGCCACGAGTCTCTCCAGGCACCTTCTGCCAAAGGCTCCAGGACAAACCATTGTTCCCGGCCGCAGAGTAGAGCACGTTCCTCACCTCTGGTCCCGTCCTGACTGGGCCAAGGGCTAGCGCATGAGCGATCTCCCGCTTGATTTGGGCAAAAGCTTGTTGCTGTTCAGGGCCCCAGTGGAAATCGTTCTTCTTGCGGGTAACCAGGTACAGAGGGCTCACAATCTGGCTGTACTCAGGAATGTGCATTCTCCAAAAACCTATGGCGCCTAGGAAAGCCTGTGTTTCCTTCTTGCTGGTTGGTGGAGACATCGCAGCGATCTTATTGATGACCTCGGTGGGGATCTGACGCCGTCCGTCTTGCCACTTTACCCCCAGGAACTGGATCTCTCGGGCAGGTCCCTTGACTTTGCTCTTCTTGATGGCAAAACCAGCTTCCAGGAGAATCTGGATGATCTTCTCTCCTTTCCCAAATACTTCCTTTGCTGTGTTCCCCCCCCCCACAATGATGTCATCGATGTACTGCAGATGTTCCGGAGCTTCACCCTTTTCCAGTGCAGCCTGGATCAGTCCATGGCAGATGGTGGGACTGTGCTTCCACCCCTGGGGCAGTCGGTTCCAGGTGTACTGTACGCCCCTCCAGGTGAAGGCAAACTGAGGCCTACATTCTGCTGCCAGAGGAATGGAGAAAAAAGCATTGGCAATGTCAATAGTGGCATACCACTTTGCTGCCTTGGACTCCAGCTCGTACTGGAGTTCCAGCATGTCCGGCACGGCAGCGCTCAACGGTGGAGTCACTTCATTCAAGCCACGATAGTCCACAGTCAATCTCCATTCTCCGTCAGACTTGCGCACAGGCCAAATGGGGCTGTTGAAGGGTGAGTGGGTCTTGCTGACCACCCCTTGACTCTCCAGCTCGCGGATCATTTTGTGGATGGGGATCACGGCATCTCGATTCGTCCGATACTGCCGGCGGTGCACTGTCGAGGTGGCAATTGGCACTTGTTGCTCTTCCACCTTCAAGAGTCCTACTGCAGATGGGTTTTCTGATAGTCCGGGCAAGGTGTTCAATTGCCTAATGCTCTCTGCCTCCACAGCAGCTATCCCAAATGCCCACCTGAGACCTTTTGGGTCCTTGTAATAGCCGTTCCGGAGGAAGTCTATGCCCAGAATGCACGGGGCCTCTGGGCCAGTCACAATCGGATGTTTCTGCCACTCCTTCCCAGTAAGGCTCACCTCGGCTTCCAACAGAGTCAATTGCTGCGATCCCCCCGTTACCCCGGCAATGGAAACAGGTTCTGCCCCCACATGTCCCGATGGCATTAGGGTACACTGCGCACCAGTATCAACTAACGCTTTGTATTTTTGTGGCTCTGACGTGCCAGGCCATCGGATCCACACCGTCCAAAATATCCGGTTTTCCCGTGCCTCTCCCTGGCTAGAGGCAGGGCCCCTCTAGCACTGGTTACCATTCCCTTCCTGGACATACATACTAGAGGTTCCTTCAAGGGGATCTGTCAGATCATCCTCCCTTCTGTAATATCTGGCAGCTCGGTCCTGGGAGGTTGAGGCTACCTTCACTTTAGTGTTACTCCCCCGGTTAGTGTTTCCCTCCTTGAGTTGACGCACCCGTGCTGCCAGGACAGAAGTGGGTTTCCCATCCCACCTTCCCATGTCTTCCCCATGGTCGCGCAGGAAGTACCATAGCTCAGCTCGTGGGGTGTACCCTCTCCCTCTAGCTGGGGGACGTTGGGCTCCGACTTTGGGGCCTGTGACTTGTACCGGTGCCAAATGGGAACTGCTCCTCCTCACCTCCTCCTTTATTTCCCTCATCTCCTCTTGTAGGCTCTTAATCACAGCAGAAACGTTAGCCTGCATTGGGCCATTGATCATGCTTTCAAAATTTCTAAGCTTGCTCGTGACAGAACCCACTGTCTCTCGGTCGTTATCTGCATTAATCATTGCAATGAAGGTGGAGTATTCGGATGGCCCTAGATTTGCCAGATTCCACAACATTTGCCCTGTGCACCTGACTTTGTCAGGGTCGTTACCATGCTGTCCATCCCTCCCAAAGAGTACCTCCAATACTGCCACTTCTCTCAGCTGCTGGATCCCTTCCTCAAGGGTCTTCCAGCGCATTCTATGATGGTGCTCCTGCATTCTCTCTCTGTGGACAAACCTCTCTCTCACACTCATTAAAAGCCGCTCCCAGAGGGAAAGGGTCCCCGGCTCCCTTACAAATACCAGATTGACACCTGAGTCCTGAGTCAAGGGTCCCAAATTCCTTGCCTCACTGCCATCCAGTTGCACACCCGTACCCATAAGATCCCAGACCCGAAGTAACCAGGTTGTAAAAGCCTCACGCCCCCGCCGTACGATGTCTTTGTGCAGATTACGGAGACTGTCATACGTCAGGGACTCGGTGAGTATCTCAACCACTGGCTCGCCTGCAGGTTCTGAGGGCCCTCCTTTCTTAACTGAGTGGTCTGATTTCATCTTAGATTTCCTCGTTTCCACAGGGGCGACTGCTGCTGGCTCTGACTGCCCTTGCGTTTCAGCTGGAACCTGGACGGTTGTAACGTCTGTGGGTTCTACTGCTGCACCATTAGACTCTCCCTCTTCAAGGCAGGAGGAGGGATTCCCAGCAGCTGAGAGAATGCACTCCTTCAGCATCTGGCCCATCTCACGTATCTCCTTCACCCAATCCGAGTGGTTCATTTCTGATGTGAGCTGTGAGGCAGGGTCAGATTCTGGAGCAGCATTCCTAGTCAGGGTAGTTATCCAAGCCAATCTCCCCTGATCTCTGAATACTGAATAAAACAGGATTATCAGCAACACTAGCCACTGTATGATATCATTAGCACTTAGGAAAGCTCTGAATCCTTCGAAAACTGGTGGAGTAGACCCAAAGAGCTGGGTTAGGGGTCGGGAGAAAGTTTCTCCCGGTGTCATTTCCTCACAGTAGGTACCATTATTAAAGTAACATCAAAAGCATACATTTAGTGTTTGATAGCTCCGAATCCATGTGCCCGCCTTCCAGAGGAAGTTAATAAGCCATGAATTCCTCACCTTATTAATCCATAAAACAAACTGGATAACAGTCACGGTAGCCTTAGTTATAGGACCCATGTTTAGATAAGGGCCTGCAAATGGGAGAAATACAGCCACCACCACATGCCACAAGAACCGGGATAAGCTAGCCCACATGATGCCACTTAACAAGGAATCTATATCCAATGCACAAAAACCGTTATTCCTTTATCTCTCGATGCCCTCGAGCCCCACGTTGGGCGCCAAAATCTGTCTTGGTTTGAAAAAGACAGGTGTCTGTGGAGGAAGGCAGGAGCCTCCCTTGAAATGGAGAGTGCAACCCCCTTCCCTCCAAACTATTATAATTTTGAAATTAACGGGCCTTCAGGCAAAGATATGGGGAATAGGAATAACAGTTCTTTACTAATATATATATATAACACAAGGCAGGGAAAAAAACAAACAACCCACTGGTTTATACTGACAGAGTCAGGAATACAACCTGACACCCTGTTAGGGTGGCAGTAGCAGTCCGATAAGATGCTGGCTGCAGTCCTCCTGAAGCGATGGGTGTAGTTCTGTGGAAGCAGCAATCAGGTAAAAGAGTCTGGTCTTCCTCCGAAGGTCCAGTGGTCGGCAGGTAGCTCTCGTCCTCTGGAACTCCAGTGGGGGGAAAAGCTCCTCTGGGAATCCAGTGGAAGAAAGGCTGCTAGGGTGTTCAAAATCTCCGTTTTTATTTGGCATGGACTGCTTGGCTCCTTCCCCCCCCCTCCCCGGGCGGAGCATCTCACAATGGGATGGGGAGTCGTGAGGCAGTTCCTTGATGGGCCATGAACAGGAGATAGCCCAGGAGCGAGTTACCGATGGGTCAGGCGATAAGGCATTGTTGTGCCCAGTAACAGGAGATAGTCCAGAGGGGGGGAGGCAGGGAGCACCGCCCCACCTGGTCTCAACAGCTCCTGAAGATGGTAATAGAATATATTTTTTTTCTTTTGGCACATTTTACACTGTAACCCAGGACATAATCCACCCCTTATTCTATTACCATCTACACCGTACCCAACCCAATGCCCCCTTACAGATACATATATACACAATGAAACCTTACACAGAGTTCTCACTTAAAATTAGGTCTCCTTGTGGTACACAACGGGTTTCCCCATTTTTCTGCATTACCCACCAAGTGTAACCAGGTCCTTGAGCAAAAACAACCCCACGGAGGGGTGTGCCTTTGCCTGATGTGGGATTAATCCAAACAGTCTTTCCTAACATACCTCTCGTGTGTACCACAGGGACTTTATCTCCGTCCACTGTGTGCAAGGGTCCAGACTGGGCAGGACCAGCTCGATTGATGGACCCTCGGGTATTGACCATCCAGGTGGCCTTTGCTAAGTTCAGTTCCCAATTTTTGAAAGTCCCTCCTCCAAGTGCTTTTAGGGTAGTCTTAAGTAGCCCATTGCACCGTTCAACTTTCCCGGCAGCTGGTGCATGATAAGGGATATGATATATCCATTCGATTCCATGTTCTCTGGCCCAAGTGCTTATGAGGCTATTCTTGAAATGTGTCCCGTTGTCTGACTCGATTCTCTCAGGGGTGCCATGTCTCCAAAGAACTTGCTTTTCCAGGCCCAAGATGGTGTTCCGGGCGGTAGCATGAGGCACAGGGTAGGTCTCCAGCCACCCAGTGGTTGCTTCCACCATGGTCAGCACGTAGCGCTTGCCTTGACGGGTTTGGGGAAGAGCGATGTAGTCAATTTGCCAGGCTTCCCCATACCTGTACTTCGACCATCGTCCGCCGTACCACAGAGGCTTCACCCGCTTGGCCTGCTTGATCGCAGCGCAGGTCTCACAGTCTTGGATAACCTGGGAGATACTGTTCATGGTTAGATCCACCCCTCGGTCCCGTGCCCATTTATAAGTGGCCTCTCTGCCTTGATGGCCTGAGGCATCATGGGCCCATCGAGCTAAGAACAACTCTCCTTTATGTTGCCAATCCAAGTCTATCTGGGACACCTCTATTTTTGCAGCCTGATCTACCTGTTCATTGTTACGATGTTCTTCATTAGCCCGACTCCTGGGGACATGAGCATCTACATGACGGACCCTCACAGGTAGCTTCTTTACCCGAGTGGCAATATCTTTCCACTCATCAGCAGCCCAAATTGGTTTTCCCCTACGCTGCCAGTTGGCCTTTTTCCACCTTTCCAGCCAGCCCCACAGAGCATTGGCTACCATCCACGAATCAGTATAAAGGTAGAGCTTTGGCCACTTCTCTCTTTCAGCAATGTCCAGGGCTAGTTGAACGGCTTTGAGTTCAGCAAGTTGACTTGATCCACCTTCTCCTTCAGTAGCTTGTGCGACCTGTCGTGTGGGGCTCCATACGGCTGCTTTCCACTTCCGGTTCATCCCTACGATGCGACAGGAACCGGCAGTGAAAAGAGCATATCGTGTTTCCTCTGCTGGTAGTTGGTTGTACGGTGGAGCTTCTTCAGCCCGCGTCACTTGTTCCTGCTCCTCTTCGTCAGTGAGGCCAAAGTCTTCACCTTCCGGCCAGTTCGTAATGATCTCCAAAATCCCAGGGCGATTTGGGTTTCCAATACGGGCGCGTTGTGTGATGAGGGCAATCCATTTGCTCCATGTGGCGTCAGTGGCGTGGTGGGTGGAGGGAACCTTTCCTTTAAACATCCACCCCAGCACCGGTAGTCGGGGTGCCAGGAGGAGTTGTGCTTCGGTGCCAATCACTTCCGAGGCAGCTTGGACTCCTTCATAGGCTGCTAGGATTTCCTTCTCTGTGGGAGTGTAGTTGGCCTCAGACCCTCTATAACTTCGACTCCAGAATCCCAGTGGTCGGCCACGAGTCTCTCCAGGCACCTTCTGCCAAAGGCTCCAGGACAAACCATTGTTCCCGGCCGCAGAGTAGAGCACGTTCCTCACCTCTGGTCCCGTCCTGACTGGGCCAAGGGCTAGCGCATGAGCGATCTCCCGCTTGATTTGGGCAAAAGCTTGTTGCTGTTCAGGGCCCCAGTGGAAATCGTTCTTCTTGCGGGTAACCAGGTACAGAGGGCTCACAATCTGGCTGTACTCAGGAATGTGCATTCTCCAAAAGCCTATGGCGCCTAGGAAAGCCTGTGTTTCCTTCTTGCTGGTTGGTGGAGACATCGCAGCGATCTTATTGATGACCTCGGTGGGGATCTGACGCCGTCCGTCTTGCCACTTTACCCCCAGGAACTGGATCTCTCGGGCAGGTCCCTTGACTTTGCTCTTCTTGATGGCAAAACCAGCTTCCAGGAGAATCTGGATGATCTTCTCTCCTTTCCCAAATACTTCCTTTGCTGTGTTCCCCCCCACAATGATGTCATCGATGTACTGCAGATGTTCCGGAGCTTCACCCTTTTCCAGTGCAGCCTGGATCAGTCCATGGCAGATGGTGGGACTGTGCTTCCACCCCTGGGGCAGTCGGTTCCAGGTGTACTGTACGCCCCTCCAGGTGAAGGCAAATTGAGGCCTACATTCTGCTGCCAGAGGAATGGAGAAAAAAGCATTGGCAATGTCAATAGTGGCATACCACTTTGCTGCCTTGGACTCCAGCTCGTACTGGAGTTCCAGCATGTCCGGCACGGCAGCGCTCAACGGTGGAGTCACTTCATTCAAGCCACGATAGTCCACAGTCAATCTCCATTCTCCGTCAGACTTGCGCACAGGCCAAATGGGACTGTTGAAGGGTGAGTGGGTCTTGCTGACCACCCCTTGACTCTCCAGCTCGCGGATCATTTTGTGGATGGGGATCACGGCATCTCGATTCGTCCGATACTGCCGGCGGTGCACTGTCGAGGTGGCAATTGGCACTTGTTGCTCTTCCACCTTCAAGAGTCCTACTGTAGATGGGTTTTCTGATAGTCCGGGCAAGGTGTTCAATTGCCTAATGCTCTCTGCCTCCACAGCAGCTATCCCAAATGCCCACCTGAGACCTTTTGGGTCCTTGTAATAGCCGTTCCGGAGGAAGTCTATGCCCAGAATGCACGGGGCCTCTGGGCCAGTCACAATCGGATGTTTCTGTCACTCCTTCCCAGTAAGGCTCACCTCGGCTTCCAACAGAGTCAATTGCTGCGATCCCCCCGTTACCCCGGCAATGGAAACAGGTTCTGCCCCCAACATGTCCCGATGGCATTAGGGTACACTGAGCACCAGTATCAACATGTCCCCATGGCCTAACAGACCTCCCGAAGTAGAGCCGAAAGTGAGCTCAAGCCAGATGTCCCGACATAGAGTTCAACAGACGTCCGGACGTAGTGCCCAACAGATGTTCAGACGTAGAGATGAAAGTTAGTTAACAACAAAATTAGAGCCCAGCAGGCATCGCGGAGTAGAGCCCAACAGAAGTCCCGACATACAGCACAACAGATGTTGCGATGTAGAACCCAAGAGACATCCCGACAAAGAGCCCCACAGACTTACCGATGTAGAGCCAAAAGCGAGCTCAAGCCATAAATCCCGACATAGAGCGCAACAGAGGTCCCGACGTAGAGCACAACAGATGTCCCGAGTTAAAGACTAACAGACCTCCCGAAGTAGAACCGAAAGCGAAGTCAAGCCAGACGTCCCGACATAGAATTCAACAGACGTCCTGACGTAGTGCCCAACAGATATTCACACGTAGAGATGAAAGTTAGTTAACAACAAAATTAGAGCCCAGCAGGCATCGCGGAGTAGAGACCAACAGAAGTCCCGACGTACAGCACAAGAGATGTTCCGATTTAGAGCCCAAGAGACGTCCCGACAAAGAGCTCAACAGACTTCCCGACATAGAGCCAAAAGCGACATCAAGCCAGAAATCCCACGTAGAGCTCAACAGACATCCCAACGTAGAGCCGAACAGACGTTCCGAAGTAGAGCCGAAAGCGAGCTCAAGCCAGACGTCCCGACATAGAGCTCAACAGACGTACGGATGTAGTGCCCAACAGATGTTCAGATGTAGAGTTGAAAGAAAGCTAACAACAAAATTAGACCCAACAGACGTCCCGACGTAGAGCCCTAAACAAGTCCCGAGGTAAATCCCAACAGATGTTTCGACGTAGAGCTGAAAATTAGCCAACTGCAGCCGTAGAGCCCAACACACGTCCGACGTAGAGATCGACAGATGTCCCGACATAGAGCCCAACAGATGTCCAGACGTAGAGCCAAAAGCGAGATCAAGCCAGAAATCCCGACGTAGAGCCCAACAGACGTCCCGACAAAGAGCCCAACAGACGTCATGACGTAGAGATCAACAGATGTCCCGAGTTCAAGCCCAACAGACGTCCCGAAGTAGAGCCAAAAGCGAGCTCAAGCCAGACGTCCCGACATAGAGCTCAACAGACGTCCGGATGTAGTGCCGAACAGATGTTCAGATGTAGAGATGAAAGAAAGCTAACAACAAAATTAGACCCAACAGACGTCCCGATGTAGAGACCTAAAGAAGTCCCGAGGTAAATAACAGATGTTTCGACGTAGAGCTGAAAATTAGCCAACTGCAGCCGTAGAGCCCAACACACGTCCGACGTAGAGATCGACAGATGTCCCGACATAAAGCCCAAAAGATGTCCAGAAGTAGAGCGAAAAGCGAGCTCAAGCCAGACAGCCCGACGTAGACCCCATAAGACGTCCCGACGTAGAGCACAACAGATGTCCTGAGTTAAAGACTAACAGACCTCCCGAAGTAGAGCCGAAAGCGAGCTCAAGCCAGACGTCCCGACATAGAGCTCAACAGACGTACGGATGTAGTGCCCAACAGATGTTCAGATGTAGAGTTGAAAGAAAGCTAACAACAAAATTAGAGCCCAACAGACGTCCCGAAGTAGAGCTCAACAGAAGTTCCGACGTAGATCTAAATGTTAGCTAAATCCTGATGTAGAGCCCAAGAGGCATCCGGACGTAGAGCCCAACAGACTTCCCGACGTCGAGCCAAAAGCGACATCAAGCCAGAAATCCCACGTAGAGCCCAACAGACGTCCCGACGTAGAGCCAATAAGACGTCCCGACTTAAAGACCAACAGACGTCCCGAAGTAGAGCCGAAAGCGAGCTCAAGCCAGACGTCTCGACATAGAGCTCAACAGACGTCCGGATGAAGTGCCCAACAGATGTTCAGATGTAGAGATGAAAGTTAGTTAACAACAAAACTAGAGCCCAACAGGAATCGAGGAGTAGAGCCCAAAAGAAGTCCCGACGTACATCACAACAGATGTTCCGATGTAGAGCCCAAGATACGTCCCGACAAAGAGCTCAACAGACTTCCCGACATAGAGCCAAAAGCGATATCAAGCCAGAAATCCCACGTAGAGCTCAACAGACATCCCAACGTAGAGCCCAACAGACGTTCCGACGTAGAGCTGAAAGTAAGCTAAATCCAGATGTAGAGCCCAATAGACATCCCGACGTAGAGCCCAACACACGTCCCGAGTTAAAGACCAACAGACGTCCCGAAGTAGAGCCGAAAGCGCGCTCAAGCCAGACGTCCCGACATAGAGCTCAACAGACGTCCGGATGTAGTGCCCAACAGATGTTCAGATGTAGAGTGGAAAGAAAGCTAACAACAAAATTAGACCCAACAGACGTCCCGACGTAGAGCCCTAAAAAGTCCCGAGGTAAATACCAACAGATGTTTCGACGTAGAGCTGAAAATTAGCCAACTGCAGCCGTAGAGCCCAACACACGTCCGACGTAGAGATCGACAGATGTCCCGACATAAAGCCCAACAGATGTCCAGACGTAGAGCGAAAAGCGAGCTCAAGGCAGACAGCCCGACGTAGAGCCTATAAGACGTCCCGACGTAGAGCACAACAAATGTCCCGAGTTAAAGCCTAACAGACCTCCCGAAGTAGAGCCGAAAGCGAGCTCAAGCCAGACGTCCCGACATAGAATTCAACAGACGTCCGGACGTAGTGCCCAACAGATGTTCAGACGTAGAGATGAAAGTTAGTTAACAACAAAATTAGAGCCCAGCAGGCATCGCGGAGTAGAGCCCAACAGAAGTCCCGACGTACAGCACAACAGATGTTCCGATGTAGAGCCCAAGAGACGTCCCGACAAAGAGCCCAACAGACTTCCCGACGTAGAGCCAAAAGCGAGATCAAGCCAGAAATCCCGACATAGAGCTCAACAGACGTCCCGATGTAGAGCCCAACTCACGTCCCGACGTAGAGCCCAAAAGACGTTCCGACGTCGAGCCCAACAGACGTTCCGACGTAGAGCTGAAAGTAAGCTAAATCCTGATGTAGAGCCCAACAAACATCCCGACGTAGAGCCCAACAGACGTCCCGACGTAGAGCCCAACAGACGTTCCGAGGTAGAGCTGAAAGTTAGCTAACTACAGACGTAGAGGCCAACACACGTCCCGACGTAGAGATGAACAGATGTCCCAACATAGAGCCCAACAGACGTCTCGACGTAGAGCCAAAATCGAGCTCAAGCGAGAAATCCCGATGTAGAGCTCAAGAGACGTCCCAACGTAGAGCCCAACAGACGTTACGACGTAGAGCTGAAAGTAAGCTAAATCCTGATGTGGAGCCCAACATACATCCCGACGTAGAGCCCAACACTCGTCCGGACATAGAGCCGAACACACGTCCCGACGTAGATCCCAACAGACATTTCGAAGTAGAGCCCAACAAACGTTACGACGTACAGCTGAAAGTAAGCTAAATCCTGATGTAGAGCCCAACAGACGTCACGACGTAAAGCCCAACAGTCGTTCCGACGTAGAGCTGAAAGCAAGCTAAATCCAGATGTAGAGAGCAATAGACATCTCGACGTAGAGCCCAACAGACGTCCCGACGTAGAGCCCAACAGACGTCCCGAAGTAGAGCCCAACACACGTCCCGATGTAGAGCCCAGGAGACGTCCCGACGTAGAGCGCAACAGATGTTCCGATGTAGAGCTGAAAGTTAGCTAACTACTGACGTAGAGCCCAACACACGTCCCGACGTACAGATCAACAGATGTCCCGACATAAAGCCCAGCAGACGTCCCAACGTAGAGCCCAACAGACGTTCCGACGTAGAGCTGAAAGTAAGCTAAATCCTGATGTAGAGCCCAACAGACATCCTGACGTAGAGCCCAACACATGTCCCGACGTAGAGCCGAACACACGTCCCGTTGTAGAGCTCAGAAGACGTCCCGACGTATAGCCGCAAATGAGCTAAAGCCAGACGAAGAGCCCAAGAGACGTCCGGACGTAGAGCTCAACAGACGTCCCGACGCAGAGCCCAACAAACGTTCCGACGTAGAGCTGAAAGTGAGCTACAGCCAGATGTAGAGCCCAAGCGACGTCCCGACGTAGAGCCCAACACACATCCCAACGTAGAGCCCAACACACGTCCCGTTGTAGAGCCCAAGAGACGTTCCAACGTACAGACGAAAATGAGCTACAGCCAGACGTAGAGCCCAACACACATCCCGAAGTAGAGCCGAAATTAACCTCAAGCCAGACGTAGAAACCAACGTATGTCCCGACGTAGAGCCCAACAGACGTCCCAACGTAGAGCCCAACAGACGTCTCAACGTAGAGCCGAAAGCGAGCTCAAGCCAGACTTCTTAAAGTAGAACCCAAGACACGTTACTACGTACAGCCCAAGAGACGTCCCGACTTAGAGCTCTAAAGACGTCCTGACTTAGAGCCCAACAGACATGCCGACGTAGAGACCAACAGACGTCCCGACGTAGAGACCAACAGATGTTCCGATGTAGAGCTGAAAGTTAGCTAACTACAGACGTAGAGCCCAACACACGTCCCTACGTAGAGCCCAACATACATGCCGACGTGGAGCCGAACACACGTCCTGACGTAAGGCCAAACAGACGTCTCGACGGAGAGCCGAAAGCGAGCTCAAGACAGATGTCCCGACGCAGAGCCCAAAAGACATCCCAACGTAGAGTCCAACAAACGTTCCGACGTAGAGCTGAAAGCAAGCTAAATCCAGATATAGAGCGCAACAGACATCTCAACATAGAGCCCAACAGACGTCCCGATGTAGAGCCCAAGAGACGTCCCGACGTAGAGCCCAACAGATGTTCCGATGTAGAGCCCAACACACGTCCTGACGTAGAGCTGAAAGCAAGCTATATCCGGATGTAGAGCGCAACAGACGTCCCGATGTTGAGACCAACAGACATCCCAATGTAGAGCAGAAAGTAAGCTCAAGCCAGACGTAGAGCCCAAGAGATGTCCTGACGTAGAGCCGAAAGCGAGCTCAAGCCAGACATATTGAAGTAGAGACCAACAGACGTCCCGACGTAGAGCCCAAGAGATGTTTCGACGAAGAGCAGAAAGTGAGCAAAATCCAGACTTAGAGCCCAAAAGACGACCCGACGTAGAACCCAAGCGACTTCCCGACGTAGAGCCCAACACCCATCCCGACGTAGAGCCCAACACACGTCCCGACGTAGAGCCCAACAGACGTCCCGACGTAGAGCTGAAAGTAAGCTGAATCCTGACATAGAGCCCAACAGACGTCCCGACGTAGAGCCCAACAGACGTCTCGACGTAGAGCCCAACAGACGTCCCGACGTGGAGCCGAATGCGAGCTCAAGCCAGACTTCTTAAAGTAGAACCCAACACACGTCCCGACGTATAGCCCGAGAGACGTTCCGACGTTGAGACCAACAGACATCCCAACGTAGAGCAGAAAGCGAGCTCAAGCCAGACGTAGAGCACAAGAGATGTCCCGACGTAGAGCCCAACAGACGTCCCGACGTAGAGTCCAATACATGTCCCGTTGTAGAGCCCAACATACGTCCCGACGTAGAGCCCAATATACGTCCCGACGTAGAGCCCAACAGACGTTCCAACGTAGAGACGAAAGTGAGCTACAGCCAGATGTAGAGCCCAAAAGACGTCCCGATGTAGAGCGCAAGCGACTTCCCAACAGAGCCCAACACACGTCCCGACGTAGAGCCCAACAGACGTCCCGACGTAGAGCCCAACAGACGTCACGACGTAGAGCTGAAAGCGAGCTCAAGCCAGACGTACAGCCCAAGAGACGTCCCAACTTAGATCTCTAAATACGTCCTGACTTAGAGCCGAACAGACGTCCCGATGTAGAGCCCAACAGATGTCCCGACGTAGAGCCCAACAGACGTCACGACGTAGAGCCGAAAGCGAGCTCGAGCCAGACATATCGAAGTAGAAACCAACAGACGTCCCGACGTAGAGACCAACAGATGTTTCGATGCAGAGCAGAAAGTGAGCTACAGCCAGACGTAGAGCCCAACACACGTCCTGACGTATAGCCCGAGAGACGTTCCGACGTAGAGCCGAAATTAACCTCAAGCCAGACGTAGAAACCAACGTACGTTCCGACGTAGAGACCAACACACGTCCCAACGTAGAGCTCAGAAGACGTCCGGACGTATAGCCGCAAATGAGCTAAAGCCAGACGTAGAGCCCAAGAGACGTCCCAACGTAGAGCTCAACAGACCTCCCGACGCAGAGCCCAACAGACGTTCCGACGTAGAGCCGAAAGTGAGCTACAGCCAGCCGTAGAGCCCAAAAGACGTCCCGAGATAGAGCCCAACAGCTGTCCCGACGTAGAGCCGAAATTAACCTCAAGCCAGATGTAGACACCAATGTACATTCTGACGTAGCGCCTAACACACGTCCCGTCGTAGACTTCAGAAGACGTCCCGACGTATAGCCGCAAATGAGCTAAAACCAGACGTAGAGCCCAAGAGACGTCCCAACGTAAAGCCCAACAGATGTTCCGACGTCTCTACAGCTTGCAACAGTCTGGCCATTGTTTTTTGGAAAGTTTCTGGATATAATGCGGGTCAGTTCTTGGAATGTGAAACCTAAAAATGGGAATAGTATTGTATTTGGCTGCAGAAGCAAGAAGGGGAGAAGACAGGTCCATAAGGGTGAGAAAAATTCTTGCCCCTTTTACCTGCAAAATGACACAGGTATGAAAAGACTTCTCGTTCAAGGCTTCCCAAGAATTTGCTAAGGTGCAAGGGAGAGAGTTTGAAGTGGGAGAAGGAAGAAACAGAAGAATTTGGGAATGGAAGCTAGGAGGAGAGAGGGTAAGAGGCTTGAAAGTGGAACTGAGAGGAAAAGATGGGCTGTCTGCAATAGGAGGGAGATGAGAAAGAAAAGGAGACCTGTGAGGAAGGATGGAATTACTAAATGGACAGTCACAGAAAAATGAGAAGTGAACAAATATGAAATATAAATATTCTCCCATAGGTTGGAGAAGTAAACACCTTTTAAAAATATGGCTGGAGAGGTGGATGAACTCTAGGTTGTAAAAAAGAAATATAATGGTCATTAGAAAAATAAAAAAGAGAGAGAAAACAGCACCTGAAAAGCTGAAGGAGGAAATACAGCAGGTAAATGAGGAAATGGAAAAGCCTAGGAAGGACTGAAGCAGAACAAAGAACAAAGCACACTCGGGATAATGGTTTAATGTAGGGTGAAACCAATGCCCAAAATATGTGCAAAGTCACAGCAGTTTGGTTGTCAATTTTCCTATTCTCACACTACGCTCATGCAGTCTTCTGAGACAAATCCTCACCCCAAATGCACACAGCTGGTCCTCAGCAACACACAGCTCTGTCCACACTCCAGCACAGGTACCCTTAAAACCATCCCCCTTCTCCCTCACACACCTCTCGCTGATGCTGCTCCCAAGGCCTAACTCTGGCTAATGGCCACGTCCTCCGTTCCCCTTCAGGGAGGGGCATTGCTCCCAGCCATGTCCCAGCTTCAATCTCCACAGCAGCAGCACATCACTTCTTTCTAAATGTGTGACGAAGTGTTCCGGAAGGGGCCCAGAACAGCGCGGAAGGCCAACAGATCGGCTGCCACGGGAACGCAGACTGGCTGCGGCGGGAAGGGCAGCGCCGCCTCCGGCAGCCTCCTGCCGCAGCACCGGCGGCAGGCAGCACGCCCGCGCAGCCACGGCGCTTCCTTCCAGCCGTTCCCGGATAAGATCTGCCTGGAAACAAAAACGTATTCTTTGTACATTAATTGAGATAGTTCCCACAGCTTCGGGCAGTAATTTTTGATCGATTTATTGCAGAAATGCGTAAAGATAGCGAAAGCAAATGAAAGGTGTGTTAAGTACACCTAGCTATCCAAAATGTCAGCCATAAAATATCCTTGGCAGTATGCTCCACCTTTGTGGCAACTATAAGCTTTCCTGGGACAAAAGAGATTAGGAGCCAGGCAGAAGAAACGAGGGAGACAAAAAGAGTAGCACGCCAGATGGTACAGTTGTGCCCCCTCCTACCAGTTTAGATCAGAGCAGGGTTGCTCAGAGTTCCCAACAAGCTTCAAAGAGCTATCAACGTGATAAAGCAGCAAGTAGCATTGGTCAAAAGATCTTCAGCTGATCCAAGACAGAAAAGTGGGAAGCAACTGCAATTGCCGCAAATACAGCATGGTGAAAGCTAGAAAGCTGTTAATGATGATCTTTAATTTCAAACGGTACCTAAATTCTGTCAGTGATCATTAAAACTGGTAACTACAGTGCCTGTCATGCCAGCTGCTGTGCAAAAAGAAATCTGCATGTACTCCAGAGGAGCAAAAAAGGGGTTGCAGATGAAGAAACACCGTCTTAAAGAAAAATGCAGCTATTTCAGAGTTAGACAAAGAAAAATACAAGCTTCAGAAAACAGGGTTGACATTACTGATGCCATTAGCCTCAGAGAAGGACCTAGAGACTCCAGAAGCAGCAAAGAATGGGGCGCAAGGCAAGCAAGGAAAGTGAATGATTCATGCTAACTGACGCAGGAGGATGGAAAGCTGTGATCACAGACACTCAGCATGCTCCCAATTCATGAGGCAAAGCAAAACTATGACTAGGCTGAACACTGATTAGTATCAATTACATAGACCACTACTGGGGCAGACCTGTAAATCCATTTATATGGTACTGCACACATGAAGCCTGCAACTATTTGTACAAGAGAGCAATGCTCCTGTGGGCTGGCCCTTGATTTCTACATTCTGGCCCCCTTTGGACTAGATGTACTTTTTTTGTTTTTCCCCTCTAATGAGTACTTTTTAACAGCTTCTTAACATAACATGCTAAAAAGAGCTAGTTGAAAGCAGTAATTTTTGTCACATGAACAGCTGGAGCAGGAACTGGAGCCATTTCCATAACAACTGAAAGTTTTCCAATGACTTAGGTAGATCTGAACTCAAAAACTAGTTTGAACTTTGTTTACTTTGACCAGTGCAAGTCACAGAATAAGTTATCAGGCTGCATATTAGTCATGTTCCACAACATTTTATTAGCTGTACTCTCAGTAACATTCCAAGGCTTTTAGAAATCTGACCAAATTAAAGAGCGATGACAAAATGGTTTCTAATAAACTGAAATGCTGAGATAGCTGAATGGTGGTTGAGAACAATTAATGTGTTAGGTTTCTGAAAATGTGCTCAGTCACGTAATAAAGAGCATCTGCCATTCGTTTGTGGCCAGCCCAACCCTAATCCATGACACTTTGAAAGGTGAGGAATCGCTGAATGACGGTCCTCCAAGACATTGTTGTGAGACCCATGGGACTCCATGCAGTTTCATTCTGAAAACCCAGTATCTGGTGCTGTCCTGACCCAACTTGTGAGCAACACCATCATAAAGTATTTAATTTGTAGTTACCCACCCTGAATCTGTTCCTCATGGTTAACTTACCATAAAAAGGTTATTTCCTTTTAATCCGTTAATACGAAACTTACAACTGATCCTTCAATATGAACTATATGACATAAGAAATTTTTATTTTTATCTTAGATGGTTTTCAGGGGTTAAATCATTGTAGACTTCCGAGGCTGACAACAGTGCGCTATTCTTCAAATAACACAGGTAAAACCAACTTAGCAGTGAGGACAGGTTGGAAAAGAATGAAAACGAATAGGCTTGTTAATTCCTGAGAACCTCTAGCGGTTTATAAGGGAGAAAACGACCCCGCGGCAGACGGGGCTCCGCCGCGCGCCGCGCCGGCCCAGGTCCCTCACGGGCAGCACAACGCCTCCAACAGCCCGCCCAGCTCCCGCCCCCTGCCCCCTCACCTCCCCCCGCCCCCCCAGCTCCCTCCTCCGCCCCCGGCCCCACCTGCTCGCAGCCAACCGCTGTCCCCGCAGCCACGCTTCCCGCCAACGGCCACAGGCCGGCACGCGCGGCGGGGGCGGGCCCGCGGGCAGGGCCGAGTGCGGCGCTGGGAGACACTTCGCGCTGCGACCTGCGAGCGGGCAGCGGGCACAGGGGCGGGAAAGCGACCCCTCCTCGGCGGGAAGTGCTGGTGAGTGACTGCCGGCCTCGGCGCTGCCGAAATACGGCTAACCTCCCACAGCCCGTACTGGCGCTTTTACAAAGGATTTTTGCAAAGGAGCAGGTCTTCACCTTGGCAATTTGTGTCTGGATATAGAAACTGGGTTCGTTATTTATAAAGTGGCCCAAGTCTTCAGTGTGGAAAAATAGGTTTTCTGTGGACAAGTCTAAATAACCAGCATTCACGAGACTAGATCTAAATTAAATATGTTGCCGTGTTCCTTATTAGATGCCTTCAAAATAACACAGATAGTCTCAGTCTTCAGAGGATTAGACTGTCACCCAAACTGCTGTGGCAGCATTGAAGTGGGGAAAGTCTCTAGGCTGAGCTGATGCTGCAGCATCAACTGCTTGCTTTCAATGTTGCTGAAATTGCAAAGCAGGCTAACGTAAGAGGTCTGAATTCTGGTGTTCCACTAGTGCCCAGAATATTCCCCTCTGAGGACAGGCTGAGAGGGTTGGGGTTGTTCAGCCTGGAGAAGGCACCGGGGTAGACCTTATAGCGGCCTCCCAGTGCTTAAAGGGGGCCTGCAGGAAAGGTGGGGAGGGACTCTTGATCGGGGAGGGTGGTGATAGGACAAGGGGTAAGGGTTGCAAACTGAAAGAGGGTAGGTTTAGACTAGATAGTGGGAAGAAAATTTAGGGTGAGGGTGGTGAGACACTGGCACAGGCTGCCCAGAGAGGTGGTTGATGCCCCAGTCCTGGGAACATTCAAGGCCAAGGCAGACGGGGCTCTGAGCAGCCTGATCCAGCTAAAGATGTCCCTGCTCCTGGTGGGGGTTGTTGGGCTAGATGGTCTTTAAAGGTCCCTTCCAGCCCAAACTCTTCTGATTCCGCATTACTAACTCCACTGAGGCTTTATCTAGACATAGAGCTATTTTAGCATAATCAAAAGTGCCTTTTAGGCGCACCTTACCTAAAGCAATGCCAATTTTTGTTCTGGACACTTTAAAACTATCTGTGTAAGCCAGGCCAGGTTTAAGTTAGTGACACATGTTGAACCATGTAGGCTGATTTTATACCTAACGACGTGTATCCAAGAGTTTGCACTGGTTTGAGCATATGTTTAGATTAAACGCTTTATTGGAAATGTCACACAAAGGGAGAAGCGATGAAAGTCATCCACCCAATTACTGTACTTTCAAGGAGGAGGACTTCCCTGCTGTGGGAAGCTATATGCAAACATAATTTTAAAAACTAGGTGATGTCTCTGCTGAGATTATTTGGAAAATCTTGCACAGAACAAATTAATCCAGCCTTTACAAGTAGGATCAAGTTGCCAGTAAACCACCTTTGACAGTACTGAATTTTAGACACAGTGCAGAAACATTGGAAAAGCTGGCAACAGTCCATCTGTGTAAAATACACACTATGGCAACTTAATATATTGTTCTCACTCATGCTAACACATTTTCTATCATATATACACAAACTCTGCTTTTTTTTAAAATTAAAAATACTAAAAAAACCAGCAGGGGGCATAGATTACATACTTTAATTTAATCATACAATCTAATAGTCAAGGTCATTCATATTCTCTTAATGCACAAAGCTGTAGTTTTTTTTTTTCTAAAATTGTGTCATAGCACCATCTCCCTCATCTACTTACACGCAAACCACCAGAAGCTGAAATCAGCTTACAGTCTTCCATTCCTCTGCAATCAGTTTGCTGGCAAGTACCAGTTATCTTTACCTTCACCTCTCTGAAGTGGGAAGACTTTAGAAAACCTGTACAAATAGCTTCTGGGTAGCTATGAAAACAAGCTAAATTAGAAAAGACGTAAACCCCCCTCTGGTGACTTGGCAGTAATCTTGCAGTCTACAACTTCTTTTACATAATTATTTGCTACTAGGCCTAAACTGGCCAAGCATTTACCTCTGTCTTTAGCACTCACATCACACAGGAATAACATCCATGACCTGGGACTGTGAAGGAATGTGAATATAAAGCCATATTGTCCCTCTTCTTGTAGTTAGGATGGAACTTCGCTCTGCTAGTCAATGAGAGGTATTCTGCTCTGAGAATGTAAATATGTGTATCGTGTGTGCCGGTTGTGGACAGATTTCTCATCATGCTTACTCTAATCGCTTCTCCAAAACACAAGTACAGTGTGTTTATCCTTACAGAGCATTTGGTAGAGCAACAGGCACGCATTTACTACTCAGAATTATAGTCATCCAAGACAAAGTCAAAAACTGAATACAATGGCAGTCATATGACAAATATGAACAATCCACCCAACCTCTGTCCACTTGCATTAAAGCTGTGAGATTAGCAATATCAAGGATCCTGCTAGTTTGACCAAGTATCTTTTGGCTACTTATATTCAGATGTATATTTAAAAGTCTTTCAAACTGTTTCCATAGTGTCAGAGCAACAGCCTAGCTACACTTCAAACAGAACTTCATGATCCAGACCTTCAGCAGTTAACTTATACTTCACCTTTGTACACTTTCGGTGTTCGTTCATTGGTTTTTCTGAGACTGCTAACAAAGTGGTTGCTTCATTCATGGTTTCTTAAGTAAACTTCACTAGAAAGGGTGGCTGAACTAAAATCCTATTCCAAATGCCACTGAACATCTATAGGTTTTAAAACTGAATTCAGAGCACACAGCATCACAACTAGAACAAAAATCTTCTAAGGAAAAGCTCTGGGTTCTTTTCACTGATTTTACTTTGTTATTTGTCACTTCACTTTAAGGAGAAGCAGTAAATCTGAAGAGCATTTGACATATTTTATTATAAATGGTCATGAATACAGAACCAAAGTAATCTTTATAAATAGCTACAAAAAGCACAAATGCAGGTTAAAAAACATTCTCTAGAGTGAGCAGAGGGCTTGTGGCGCCTTTTTTTTTTTTTTTTTTTTACTTTCTATGAGCCTGTTCTTAGGAAAGAAATAATTTTAATAGGCTTTTTTTTTTTCCAAGTATGCTTTTTTATTGGTTTTGTTTTTAACTTTCAATGTGAAAACAAAGCTCTGTTGATTTATCCAAGAGAAAACCAGAAAGGGTGACACATGACATTTTTGTCCAGTAAATCTGGAATAATCCCACTGTACTGTGGGTTTAATGCTAATTTAACTGAAAACAGAAGCTAGTCCAAAGCATTTCAAAACCCCAACTTCCATACTTTTTTTAGCATATTGCCTGTCCGCCTCAGTGTCAGCATGAGGACCCAGCAAATCATAAAGGCTTCATTCCTGTCCACACTGAAGAGTTGCTGTCACCCAGAGTCTGGATGAAAGCATGCTACAGTCTTGCTTCTATGCAACTGTTAAAACGATTTTGTACCTTGCTAGCTGCCCCCCTTTCCTGTAATCTTCAATCGCGCAAACACACAATGTCATATACAGAACAGCCCCACCTGTTGCTATCCTTTGTGATCAAGAAATTAATCCAGTACTGCCAGTAGAGGCTTTAGCAAGCCTCTAAGCAAATCACTTCAGATTTAATCATTACAGATGAACAATGTTATGTAACATGGTAGTTATCTGTCCCCCCAGTCTGCACAGTAAGAGCCCGTGTTCTCTTTCTGCTTTAAAAGAACAGAACAATGCCTGTTTGAGGCATGTGTGTGTGTGCATATACGGTGGAGTGGGGTGCAGGGTTGGAGGAGAGGCAGTATTGCCCTAGTGGTTGAGTACTTCAGGTTATTATTTGTGAAATGGAAATTTCCTTGTCCATATGCCATTTCTTTTGTGCTATGCTCAATGGACAAGTGGAATTGAAGGTGCTACCTTCTGGAGTTTCACCTGCATTTTAAGAGGGAACACCTTCATAGCAGAGTTGCCTGTCACTGCATAAAACTGTGTCCCCAGCCTAACAGATATACGAGCAGCAAATTAGGTTCCTGGGATCTTTAAACACAGTAATATTAAAAGTCCAACCTACTACTAGCACCAAAATGACAGCGTTTACCTTTCCCTATGTTTTTGTCTTTTTTTCCAAACATATTTCTGTCTTACTGACATGCTGATGTGATCAACACTTTGGGCGCTGCTCAGCAACACTTCAGTCAGCCAGCCATGCAGTTGAATGTA
The DNA here is from genome assembly GCF_034619465.1 of Leptosomus discolor. NCBI lineage: Eukaryota > Metazoa > Chordata > Aves > Leptosomiformes > Leptosomidae > Leptosomus > Leptosomus discolor. The sequence goes on along the minus strand of NW_028237929.1, from coordinate 804,221 downwards.
AGCAAAGGGACAGTAAAAAGCAAGAAATAACACCGCGTTCCATTTGCAAAATGTCACTCTTCCCACTAGCACACTGTACTTGACCCTTCTGGCTGGAGAGGTGTCAATGATTTTATTCAAAGCGTCGCAGATGATTGTATAAAGACTGGACATAGGTGAAGACACGCATGGGATCCGGCTTATGACCCATCACCATCATGTCATCCACTTCTATCAGACGATCGCAGTGAGCCATTTTCCTGTAGCAATAATAAAACAGACACAGTGAATCAAGAGTTAAATCTAAGGCCTGTAACTACTTCCAAGACTCATTTGATGCTCTGATCACGCTGAGCATCACTGAGGCATTAGAGAAATCCTGAGGTTTAGCAGCAAGATTTCATTTCACAATGAAATGGTCAGGCTCAGGTTGGAGATTATTTTTGTGACCATGGAATATTCCTATTCTTTCTCCTCCTTCCTCTATACTGGGATCTGATCCAAAGCCCTGTAGGTCATTGGGTTTTTTTCATCTACTGACTCCCATTCACATCCCTGATATCTGTAGCATGTAGCCCAATCTCACATTCCCCTGTCCAAGTCTCAGTAAGCAAGGTCATGCGAGTTCGCAAATCACGAGTTTTTCTGGTTATTACACAGGAAGCTCCAAAAGAATGGCAAAACATGAGAAGAGATGATATGTGCCAATGAAGGCCCACGTGGCTGTGGGCTGTTTCTTCTCCACCACTCCATATCTTCAAGGTGTGTGTGACTTGGACAACAGTCTCAGATGATCAGGTTGGAGAGCAGAAGCCTGACTGAGATCTGGCCCAACAGAAAGGAACAGATCTGCTGAGGCCCAAGATGAAAAATCACAAGAGCAGGAAGCAATTTGATCAGCAGAGCTCACACTGAGGTGAACAGCAATAACAGAGAAAAGCCTTTTCTGGCACTAGAAGAGAACAGTTAGTTTAAAGGCAATCACACCTATGAAGTAGTAATTTCTGTAGATACTCTTACCTAATGTTTCTTACTGTTGTGCGCATGCTGTCTTTTGTTCTCCCCTATACTTACTGAGATAGAAAAACACTGCAACTTTCCTTTGAGAGTTATGGATAGTTTTACTTTAGAGATCAACCACCTAAAAGTGTCATAGAATCTCTTTCAACTCACTGACAAGCAACAAAATTTTTTTATATATACGTATAGATATGTGTGTATTAACACCTTGTAATTCCCAAATGAATTCCTTTGCTAGGGGCTGTAATAAGGAGAGCCAACATTACGCTAAGAATTTTCAAAGCTTTTCTTTGGAATGGCAAATGGCAAATCCAGTTCTGTAAGTTATTACTTGAAAAAAAGAAAAAAACCACTCTGAATGAACCCCAGAGCTTCAGTGTGGTGGTACCAATGTTTGAAGCTGTATGAGAAGCTGCAGGAAACTAGCCATGTATTCCCACATCCTGTTAGTATTTGGAAAGTGTACCAAACCCAGCTGCATACCACATGGAGTGTTTACTGTTACACAAGTCAAATAAAACAGTAAGTAAGAATCATGTTGATACTGGGCTCAGAAAGTTACTATTTCTAGCTGACAAGTTCACACTCATGATGAATTTAATAAACAAGTTACCATTTAATTGCCTGGTATACTGCATCAGAAAGGATCAGGTCAGTGTGACTGAGGGTATTAGCTCTGTTTTACAAAAATGCAGTTACCAGGTTGAGCAGCTCTCAGCCTTGATCTAACTCTACTTACACTGAATTCAACCTTTATTCTTGTTTAACCAAAGAAACGGAGAGAGAGATGTGAACCCTGCCACAAAACCCAATTCCAAAAGTTAATCTACTTGCTCCCTGCCGTTCAGGGCATCACAGTTTTTCCAGAGAGACTGGATGGATATATTAACATGCCTCAAGTTGAAATTTGGTATCAAGCAGGTGGGATTGGCTAAGAAAATACCAGTTGTATATCCGGTTTCTATGGACTGTTGGTTAGTAAACATTGGATGCCTTGTGCTCTATGAACTCAAACGTCTTTTTTAACAATTAATATTGGCAAAATCATTAAGAATCATTCATTACTTGAATAAAATAATTAAAAAAACAAAACAAAAACCAGAAAGAAGTAGCATTTTTTCCTCTTCTGTCCAAGTATAACTCATGAGGCCGATTTCTCAAGTGTCAGTGCTAAGACTAGTGAGAATCACAGAGGTGAGAAAGCAGAATTCAAGTACTGCCTGAAGACGATGAATGACCTGAACCCAGGACTCCATGAACTATCCTGTGCCTCATAAAACCACCTCTGATTTTAGACTGCCGAGTCACCTGTTCTATGCCTTCTCTATGCAGAGCTTTATTATCTTTTTTTTGGCATGACACGTGTAAGCTGGTGATACCGGATCTACAAGAAGAATGATTAAACTTTTTACTGCTGCCCAGCCACATTAGACTTGAACTGGAAGTACTTCACAGAGATCTAATGTGATACTCACTCAGCCATGGTGAAGGCCAGCTCAAAGTTCTGCTTGCGATTGACTGGGTCAAGCTTATTATAATCAAAAGCTTCAGGAAAGAAAGAATGCACAAGAGCACAGAATGCCATCCCATCATTCCAGCTTGAGGAGAAGTTTTGGAGATCAATGTGCTGTCATGATGAAAAAAATATGCATGTTAATGCAGCATGGGGGAACAGGGAAGAGCTGGTTTTGCTCACTGCAGTTTTCTGTCCTTCTATCCCACTAACCAAAGCAACAGAGCATAGGTTTTATGTTTCTCTTCCCCTCTTTGTAGATCCATTATATTACTTGTATTCTGAGGAAAAAAAAAACAAAACAGCACACTCAGCAATTAAAGCCTTTTTGCCTGAAATGACCAGATGCAAAGCAGACATACAGTCAAGGACCCTGATCTAAAGCCCAGAAAGAAAATACTGGGAAGAATCTTGTCGATGTCAGTGAGCTCTGGAGCAGGCCCAAAGCACCAGTATCTGCAGAAACCAAGGACACCGCTTATCCCTGTGAGGTATTTATAATGGAAGAATGGTTCATTTTGTGGCTGTGAATAACACTAGATAAGGACTACGTTTGCTTGCTTTGCTTTTCAGTAAGGCCCAATTCAATGCCTGTTTACACAGATCAGTAGAAATATAGGAAGAACTAACGCCTACTGCAAAATCAGATTCTTAGAACAAACGCTTATTGTTACTTTCTACCACCACATTCAAAAGAAACATACTCGGGCTTTTGTCTCATGCTGCTTTTCCGTCATATAAAATTCAAGCCCCAGCTTTTCTGGTAAGCAACTAACAGTAATTTTCACTAGTTCTGCTTGTGAATACTATAATTTAGAGTTTAGCAATAATAATGCACATTTTAAAATAATGTTGTGAAACATATTACAGAAAAAAAGCCTGTACTATTTTCTTTCTCCTGGAAATTGCTTTGGCACCTGCAGTTTAAGGCCAGGTAAAAATCACAAAAATCTCAACTGCTGAATTCTTTTAGCTACACTGATGTTACCTCATAGAAATTAGGTCATTAACACCATGGGATTCAACCTCAACCATTTACTACAAATTCCCTTGTCTAATACCAGTAGAGAGTATTTTGGTCTGCTGTGTAGAAAAAGGGCCATAGTCTCCTTGTACTGGCAAAATGTTATTCAGATCTTGCCCTATATAATAAGAATGCAAAAATAATAGCCTGAAACTAAGAAAAAAAAATGTGAGCTTATACTGAAGTCTACATCCATAAGCACAAAAATGTAGGCTTTCAGACAAACACTAATGCATTGCTTTGACAGACATACAGAATCTCATTCATGCAATCACTGACTGTCTTGAAGTGCTGCCCATACAAACCATGATGTTTGTGTTACCCACACAGAACTTGATGATCTTGAGGAAGTTAGCTCATTGTCTAGCATGTTTTACATTCACTTTGAGTATATTTTTTTTGAAAATTCTCCCAAAAAAAGCACACTGAAAATGCTAACACGTCTTCACCTTGTATCCTATATATATCTATCTATCTAACAGAATTAGTTTAATGCTGCTAGCGCTGGCAACCCCAAAACTCTGCGACCTCTTCAGCTTAGCTCTGGATTCTCCTTTTCCTCTGGAAAATTAACAGAGATGAGATTAAATTAAATTCTAGAAAAACTTAAACTTATTTGTCAGCAACATCTATGCAACCTTGCCCAAGTCAGCACCTGTCCAGGTGATCTTTGAGAAACACGTTGCTGAAACTTCAACTTGCTGGTCCTCCAAGAAAAACTCATTTTCATTTCACTAAAGCCAGTATTCCAAGCCCTCTTCTATTTAAATCATACCCCCATCGCTGTGCATAAGGAATAGTCCATGCTTTTGTTCCTTAATAAGTGGCAACAGAAAGTCGCTATATTCCCAGTCTTTTATAATAACGGAGAAGGCAGCTTTCACAGCACTCTTTCCTGATAAAACATACCTGCTTCTTCAGCTGAAGAACTCCAAAGCCAGAGGAATCTGTAGCGGTGAATTTCCAGGGCTCAGCCTGGGAAGTCAGTGAAGCTATCCACGCATGACCACATATTGTCTCTTAGCTCAAAATCCTACACTGAGAGAGTCCTCCCACCCAGCTGTCCTCTGCTGGTAATAATTGACAAATTAGTTTCCCATTAGCCAACCCATTCTGGAGACAAGGTGTGTGACATACTTTCCACCATCCTGTTCAAATTTCTCAAAAAGCGCTTTCCTGGCCTGTGTTCCTGTAGTCCGTGGGAGTGTCTGAGACCGCACCAGTTCTCTCCTCCTTTCAACTCGGCAATGTACAGTGGGAGGAGACGAGCGAGAGCTGGGGGTCACATCACAGCAGCTGCCAGTGGCACTGGAGAAACAAAACATGAAAAGTATGTGGTTAAAGAAAAAAAATAACTCTCTGCAGTGCCAGGAATCAGCATAAAAGTCCAACTGTTGCCTACTCCAAACCTCCCACAACCTCAAGAGTACCTGAATGAGTCAAAAGCAATTTAAGTAAAAGTCAGAGTTTTATTGACAAACAACAGCACTTAAGTATAGAAGAGTCTAAGGTACTTTTACAAATGAGACACAGCTGGCCAAGTCACAAATGCTTTGTGACAAAGCACTAAGTAGAACAACACTTAAACACTTTTAAGAAAAAAACAGAAAAGAAAAATAATAATAATTAAAAAAAAAAAAAAGACATGGCCACACAGGAGCTCTGAATCCCTTTAATTTACAACTGTGGGGGTCCTGGAGGGTAAGTCCCATTTTAAAAAATGTAACTTGAAGAGTAATTCAGGCAGCATTGCCCTCGTGAGACCCCATCTGGGATACTGCATCCAGCTCTGGAGCCCCCAACACAAAACAGATATGGAGCTGTTGGAGCGAGTCCAGAGGAGGGCTACCGAGATGGTCAGAGGGTTGGAACACCTTTCCTATGAGGACAGGCTGAGACAGTTGGGCTTGTTCAGCCTGGAAAAGAGAAGGCTCTGGGAAGACCTCTTAGTGGCCTTCCAGTACCTGAAGGGGGCCTACAAGAAGGCCGAGGAGGGACTTTGTGCCAGGGCCTGCAGTGACAGGACGAGGGGTAATGGTTGGAAGCTGGGAGAAGGCAGGTTTAGACTATATACAAGGAAGAAGTTCTTCACCCTGAAGTGGTGAGACACTGCAACAGGTTGCCTAAAGAAGCTGTGCATGCTCCATCTCTGGAAGTGTTCAAGGCCAGGCTGGATGAAGCCTTGAGCAACCTGGTCTAGTGGGAGGTGTCCCTGCCATGGCAGGGGTGTTGAAACTAGATGATCTTTGAGGTCCCTTCCAACCCAAACCATTCAATGATTTGATGAAGTACCTTTGAAATTTTTACTTCTAGTATGCATAATTTTGAGCTCATGTCAGTGTTGCTTCACTGACCGCAAACTGGTAATTTGATCCAGAAATACAGAATTATCTTCTAATTTGTGTTTATTTGAGCCATAAACCACTTAATCAGCATTAATGAAGTAAGGCACACATAGCATTTGGAAATGTTCCCCATGACAGAGCTGGGGAAACTGAGGCAAAGAGCAATGACACCACTGTCACACATTAATTTCTGGTACAGCTGGAGGTCAAATCTGACAGCAAGTTCTCTAAGGTGCTCAGTATATCATGACTCAAATATCAAAATGCTGATGTTGGAACTAAATCAGAAGAAACATAATGGCAAATTTGGGATAATTTTCAGGGCAGATGCAAGCCCAAGTTAAGAGATTTAAATTGGCTGCCCTCCTATTTTTCTTGATGGATATTTTGCATGCTGAGGATGCCTGGATATGCCAGTAATAATTGTGAGACCATGTAATCCTATACTAAGCAACTGCATCTTTGAGTTAATCAAGAATGCGTAACAGTCTTCTGTCCTCAGCAAGGCATTTATCTACCAACCAAACTCTAGGCTAGACAAACAAAGGATATTTGATGGCAGTCATATGTTGGGCCTACAAAAATAAGCCCAAACTACAAATTTCACACAGCTGAGTATTTTTACAAGTGTTTTCAAAGGGCCTGACAACTTGCTCCTCCTAACAAAAATCCACTGCTGGCACTGAGAGTTTTACTGACTAACACTGTAACCACGCTGAAATCCACAATTAGATCTGCTTTAAACTGCTCTACAAAAGATATTTATCCCTTCCCATCTCTGTTCCACTTAGCCCTGAGGAAAGCTCACAACCTTTAATGGGCTTAAACCACAGCATCTGGGACTCACCTGTTCTCCAAGCCATTAGAACACCTGTCCCTTGAGACCATACTGACCACAACAGCCTAACAAAATGTCAAGAAAAAGTGTACCTTTCACCAGTTTTGGTTCCACTACTCATCCCATAGCTCACAGTCGAGACAGACTCAGTGACAGAAGTGGTGTTCTCTGTACAACAGCAGGAAAAACAAGATATATCAGGGCAGAAACTTCTTTTATCTCCTTTTCTCATACATTTTCAAACTATTTCCTGATAGCTACAACTGATTTTTACTCACCACACTGAAAAGCTGCAGGTCTCTGTCTAATTTCCAGCATGAGCTAACAAGCTGGGCAGGGATTTTCTCCAGGGGTTCAATCCCTCTGCAAAATTGCTGCACTGCAGCGAGGATGGTGTAAACATACTAGAAAGGGCTGTGAGAGGATGCCTTTGATAAAACTGCATTGAGAAGGCTGGATCATTCCAGGCCCTTGTGCAGACCTCAGACGAGGGCACGCTGTCATGGACATTTCAGTGAAAGGAAGAAGTGGTGATAGAGCTCAGCTTGCAACAATCATTCTGGCAGACATAAGGAGTCTGGGAAGTCTGCTATGACTGACAGCATAATTTAAATGACCCGATTTCCACCAGGAAACATTTTAGTTTGTAAAGTAGAACAGATTCCAAAGGTTGCAAAGGTAGCTTAAAACTAGCTTTGCATCTTCCTCCCCCTACCCCTGAGGTTCTACCTTTAGTACTTTGCCTTTTAAGAGCTGAGCTCTGGACTCCAGCTATACCCTCTAAACGCAACGGAGTGGTTTGCCCAGTTTTAACACACTAAAACCAAAACTTGTTGCAAAAGCCAGCAACTCATTTATTGAAGGCTTCTTCTATAAACAAAGAAGAAAGACTGGCATCTTAGAAACAATCCAACCTCATAACTGTCCTGAACTTATAGAAGGGATCCAGATCAACTAGACTTCTCACATAAAACACCCTGGTAAATGCCAGCATACGGATGTCACAAATTTGGGACCACAAACAACTGCCAGATATATGTACAAATCTCAGTGGTTTTAAGCTGAGAAAGAGTGTGATCCCTACTCTGGATGAGCTACATCTTCACTAAACTGACACTTGAGACCACTGTGAAATACCAGTACACTGTATAGACAGTAACAGCTTGGTGACATCAATCAGAAGTACTTTTGCATAGAGCTCAACCCATCGATTTTGACTGAAATCAGAAGTCCTTAAGGCATTTAATCCTTTGACACATTCATATATGAAGGAGACTACTTACTGCTATTCTGCTCAAAGGAATTTGCTTCAACATCCATAGGGTGGGTGCACCACTTTCCAACTGCCATTACCTTGCATTCAGTCACAGTTTTCACTTGGTTAGCTGAAATACTCACTGCTCAAGCTGTCTGTTCTGCCACACTTTTCTGGCATCTATTGTTTCTACTGCAGAGATTGCCTAACAGTACACATGTACACCACTGTGCAGACAAGGATAACTACCCCTTGCTTTTTGAACTGATTGAGAATCTGATACAGCAGAACAAGTTTCTGTGATACCTGGGAAACTGAATCTGCATGCAGTCTTGTTAGCAATTTTAATATTACCATGTACCTACCAATTGGAACTACATGCTCAGATCTGAATCCCCCAGACATTGAGCATGGAATCCCTCTCAATTTATGTTGCATAAGGACATGCGGATAGGAACACTCACCTCCAGTGGCAGGTGAACCCACAGATGTTCTCACTGTACTTGAATTCCAGGTCTTCACTGAAAGAGCAGAAAAAAAGACAAAGGAAGGCTTTGCTCCATTCTTAGCTTTAAGATGAAAGTTGAAAGAATAATCTGCAAATAATCTCTATCTCTTGCTGGCAATTGCATCTGGTCTCTCTCTAATTTCTGATCTCTACATATAGTCTGATCTGTAAGCATCGCTATCACTAAATGTATATGAAATACAGCTCAAAGATGAATGACTTCAATAGGAATGAAATAAGGGTTTTTTTTAAACTCAATTTAGATATAAATAAGATTCTGCAATCATTCTGACTTGTGTATATGTGTCAGTCTGCTGTCAGTCAGTCCTCCCCCCAAATGACTGTTGAATCCGTTTGACAAATATCTGTCTAGCCTCTCAAGGGGCCTCAGGTCTCAAAGCACTAAAAACTCCTGCATAGTTTATTAAAATAGCTGGACACATTGAAGAGATACAGTAACTGTGCTAGAAGTTAGGCTGCACTATGCACTCAACTATATTAGGCAGCAAAAATTCTCAGCAGATGTGACATCATAGCCTGAAGCCCCACCTAAGACCCAGAATATTCTAAATCAGTGTCCCACCATGGGATATGGAGCCGTAGAAGGGAGGTTTCATAATTACCACAGGACAAACCCCGTAGCACCAGTTTCTTGAAGTAAAGAAACGGGACACAGCTTCAGCAAACAAGTTACTTCTGTCTCTTTTACCTGACTGGTTGGAAGTTTTCACTGCCATTCCATTTTTGCTCTTGCTCTGTTCCAGCAGGCCAGCAGATGCATTAGTTGTTCCTGTTGAACTGATGGTCTCTCCTGAAAACTTCTCCGATATCCTGGTTACTGCAGTAACAGGAAGATGGGGCATCTGCAAGGTCACTGCAGGGGCATGGGCTTCAGGGGAAGAGTCTGAAAAGAGTCTGAAAAGAGGTCAGTTCACGGGAGACTTTTGCCTGACCTAGCGAATAAAAAGAAAAAGGAGAGAGGAAGTAAGTTTATTTGAAGATTTGTAACAAAGTTACTAACAAACCAATTTCCATGCAACAACTTTATTTTTCAATATTCTATTTTGTTCGGATTATTCCACCTAGTTCTCCCTGTGGGGCATTATACCATTTACAGCACGCGGCAGAAACAACTCTAGTGTAAGTGATCCTTGCAGCGATCATACCTGTCCTACACGAATCTCAGCAAGAACAACTTCTTCAGATCATTAATCCGCTATCATCTGCATTCGGTAAGCTACGCCTCTTCCTCTGTGCAGCCCCCGCCCCCAATCTCCTGCCATGGGTTAGAAGCCAGCATTCTTGCTCTTCTCATGGTTTTATGAAACGCTTCCTCAGTTTTCTCTAAAATGGAGAGAGTAAGTCCTTCCTCCACTGAAGGAGGATGGAAGCACACAGGTAATCTGCAAAATGTTTGGGGATGCAGGGCTACAATGGCATCCAGAATAGCAGGCCTTATTATCACTAGTGCTCCAAGATAATGTGACAGTAATAGTTTCTAATTTATGAAACACTATAGTGCAAGCTTAACAATAAACGTAAAATTTAAAAGTTAAACTCCTAAGTAGGAAATAAACTTAAATGGCATTAGTGCCACAGCACAATATCCATGCTGAAACCATAGCAGATTCCAATGCTTCCAACACGTGAGAGCTGCTCTGTGAATGCCAGGATCAGGTATTTTACAAGGAGTGCTACGTCATTTCATGCTCTGTTCCTACCTGATGAAGACTGACGCCCATTTTCAATGATTGAAGAACTAAAAACTCTTCTAAACTCAGGTTTGTGGTGGTCCTCCAGGTCTACACTCTGTCAGAACAGACAATAGACACAACAGCTAAATTTTAAACAGCAGCAAGATTTAGAAGACTATCGAGAAATACCTGCCAAGAACAGGTCTTCCTTGTGTTAGTGACCACAACACAAGGTGGGAACAGTTATCTAACCCCAAGAGCCAAAACTGCAAACCGAGCACTGGCAACGCAGGACTTGCATCAATATTTACATACTTGTCCTCACAGACCCCATGCACCTAGGGAGGGTCTTCCACTTCTGTTAGATAAAGGTATCACCATCCACTGTGAAGGTGATAATCAGGAGACTCCACGGAATAGTGGGGAGATTGATTGAGATTGCATAAACCCTTAATGCTCTGCAGGTTTTTTTTTCCTGTTTGCTACAGAAAAACAAAACCAAAAACATTCTGATAACATATTGTAACAGCATTACATAAAGCAAGTATGACCCTAGAACTTTACCGCTACATTATAATCTGCAACTTCTGTAAGGGTAGTTTTTTCCTGGGAAAAGCACCAATTTTCCCCATAATGTTTGCCAACATAATTCCAGAAAAATCAGCCAAGAATTTTTTTGGCTTTTTTTTTTTTGTGTGTGTGCGCACATGCAAAAAAAGTCACAAGGACTCTGCGATTTAGCAGGAACTAGAGAAAGTAGAAACTGCTTCACAGACACACAATTACATCAATTAAAAAAGTGTAGCTTCCAAGAAGCAGCATATAGAAGCAGTAGAGTGAAATTCCTCAACACAAAGTTCAAGAAAAAGTTTTAATTGATTCCAGACAAGTATCTAACTACTAGATTGGCCAAAAAAATGATGAATAAAAAAAAATTCTACCGTGCCATTATAAACGTAATTCAAAATTCTCATAAACTCAATCGAAACAAGTTCTGGGTTGTTTTGTTTTTAAAGACAGACAGAAAGACTGAAGATAGATACTGAAGAAGATTTTTACACTGCAGGTAAGTACAGAAACAACAGAACATAACAGGAAAGGAAAGAGGCAGGGCGTATGCATGTAATAACTTAATTTGTCTCTGCTTTTCCATACACAGGAAATATGAGGCAAACCAATGGTTTGATTTTACTTATTTATTCCATAGCTTCATCACAAATTATTAGAATAATTTATTTATAGGGTGTAAAACTACATCTCATGTAAGACACAGAAACCCTATGATCAATTCAAGATAAATCAACAGAAAGAGTTTCTTGGAACTTGTCTGCTGTTTACCATGCATCTGTTTACACTCATCCAAACTTAATTAAGAACACCAGATAACAACATTAACCACCTTTGAGATTTTTTAAAAGCATTCAATCTTGTCAGATGCTGCAGAGTTCACAGACTGTTTTAATATCTGTTACTTGAGATACTAGAACTTTTACTACCTCAAGTAGTCCAATCCCAGTCAACTCCTGGTAACTACAGTCTGAGATCTTGCTAAGAATTTGTTAACTAGTATTAGATTACAGTAAGGTAGCCTAAACACAATTTTGTCATAGACTATTCAGTTGTGGGCTTAGATTCTGATCCTCCTAGGTATTTAAGTGTCAACTTTCAACTGATTCCAACAGAACACAGGTGTACAGAGCAGAATTTGAGGTAAACGCCTACACTACTGAAGTTGAGAAATATCTCCCTCCTTAAGGTTGGGCCCTACATTCTCAGATCACAATAGGTATCCAGGCTTTTCAAGACTACAGCGTAATTTGGAGAAACCATTAAAGTGTGGTAAAACTCCATTAATCTGACTTCAAGATGAGGACCTACTGCCTTGTAAGGAAGCATCTTACAAAGATGAATTACAATAAAACACAGAAAGGAATGGCAGGAAGACATTGAGATACCATGAACTGTCTTTAAGGCTCAGCTTGGATGGTGTATTTTATTATATTGGGGTTTACACTATTTTTTTAACCAAAAAAATTCAGATTCTCAGGTCAATTTTTTTCATGCTAGGTGACGAAAAGAGATAGCATCACCTGAATATGATTTTCAAACCAAACAATACAAAATTCTCCAGAAAAGGACTGGAGACTTTCCAAAAATGTGGAAGATGTACTCTCAGAAAAGACGACTTTTAAAGGTTTCTCAGCCAGGAGCTTTCATTTAATTCTCTTGCCAAGTTTTCAATGATCTTCCTGGGGTTATATAGGCACTTATGTGCTCTGCTAGATAAGAGTGCAGATGTTATACGATGAGCCAAGACATTCCTTAGTCTGTTTACCATGAAAATGCACAAGAGGCTCCTTTTTTTTTTTTAATTTATTATTTTTTAAAAGCAACCACCACTCAAACAAGCAAAGACGCACAACACCATGTTCTAGCACAATGTTGGTTAATAAGACTGACAAATTTCCACTGGTGCCCAACGAAGGCTGCAGGTGCACCTAAGATAGCTGGGAGTTAGAATGTCCATTCCACAACTAGGTTAGCCTGCCTTAAGACACACTGCAAGTGCTACAAATCAAACCCGTAATGAAGTTTAGTGTATCAATCTGAACAAGGAGAACTTTTCCTTCATTTTAACTTTCCTCTATCTTTCTTATTTAAAAAGAAAGGAACATAAACTAGATTGGGGAATTGGGAACCCTCATAATTCTCACTCTTTCCCAATATCTAAAACTTTCTTACAAGCGGAAGCATTACAATTCAGGTATCTAGGCTCCACTGATTTTTGTGGGACCTCTTGCATTTGGCGGCCTCATTACAGACAGGTTATCAGAAGAAGTCACATCCAACAAAGCCGCACTCTTTAGATAGTTACTCAGCTTAGGCCCAAAAGGAGTGACAAGTTCTTTTGCAAAGCTAGTCTCCAAACTTCTTTCACAACAGATCACCAGAAGAACAGCTTCTTTAAAATAACATTTGTCTCTCCAATAATCAAAAATATTTTTCATTTTTATACCATCTGCTACCCCACAAAGAATGCTTCCATTCCACACAGTCTGACTTACTGCTGCTAAACTGGATTTGTGTCCTTATATGCAGATCTTTTAATTTGAGATAATAAAATTATTTTAAAACTTTTATACTTGTCAAGAAGGAGGCACTATGCACTAATAAATTCAGTTATGACTAGCTGCCAGGATTAACCTAAGAAAAGCACACAAAATATTAATTATACAAACCACGCAGAATCAGGGGTTCAGAACTTTTAATGCTGTATTTAATGGAACTGAGATCCCAGTCAACAATTATTGTCCATATCTAGAACTGAAATGTAAAGCACAGCTAATGCAGCTCCCTAGAACGTACCTGTGGTATATAGAATTGTTTATCCATTCATGTCAGCCATTATGACCTGAATATGTCAAATGCTGATATAGACTATAAACACGAACCTACTTTACAAGCTTTGGGGGTGAGCAAAACAGTCAAATGAGGTGGTCATTCCAAAGATCATGTAGCATCCTACACACTGAACTGGTTTCTTAACGCAGTAACAGGTGCCGCATCAATTTATTTTATGCAAACCTGATTACGTTTTGGCTAACAATGCTCAGGAAGAAACTTGATTCCACGCTCGAGGACAGGGAAGCCCCATGTGCTGATGAAACACTGGGAGGATCTGTGATCAGATTCTACCATGCATTTAGTGGTGTCAGGCTAAAGTACTTCAAAATCCACTTTGTTTGGAGAGGGCAGCATTCTGACAAGTGTGTAACACTACTTCCTCTGTCAATGCTGGCTACACAGATTGTAAACATCGGGGGACACAGATACCTATATCCGTGCTTAATAATGAGAAGCACCCATTTGTACAACTCAGGTTACAACAACATGATGAGGAACTGGTTAAAGAAAAGAAAGTTAACGCTAACGTTTTGCATGTCTTACTCAGGCTTACTCTTAGAACTAATCTCTCAGTAGCTCAGAAGTCTCCATGTCATGTAGGGTGATAATACTTTCCATAGTCACAGGGCTGCCAGAATTCCTCCTTCACTGCAAAGATGTTGGACCTTGGGGATCCACAACCGGAAGCTGCTATCAAACTGGCAAATATCATAACCCAGTAATGAAAATCACACACATTCAGAAAAGAGTAAGCACCAGATCATGAGATCAGAAAGAAAAACAATTTTTATTTCCTCTCTGAGACTCTGAAGTGCACATGTGTTATCTCGTCAAGCTTTTGCCTGCAACAAGGTCAAATTGTGGAAGAATGACAGAAAAATGAGATTACTCTCTCTCAAATGAGGCATCAGTCATCCAAAGCCTTTCATAAAAGCACCAATTATCAAAAGGGTTACAATAAAAATAATTGGATCTAGAAATGCTGTTTATCTGTGAGAAGTACCTCCCTCTCTTGTTACATACTGGATGAAACTGATGCTTCACTTCGGTGAACAGCAAAAGCACCACTGACTTCTGCAAGGCAAGATTTGACGCTGTTCCTTTCATAGAAAGAGATCACTGATGCATCAGAAATGGGGAATGATGAAATGTCTGAGGAAATGCAAACAAGGCTCCTAGACACCAGCAAGAACTGCACCACACTTACCCCTTAATTCTTCTATTAGAAAGCCATTGTCCCTCAGAAAACACCAGAATTCTCTATCTGTAACTGACCCTGCAGCTTGAAGAAAAAGCCTTGAACACCACGAGCTTATTAGGAAAGCTTTTGCAGATGAAGTAATCACTGAAAAACAACAGTAGAAGCAGTTTTCACAGAACCTTTTTTGAAGCAACACTGGATAAAAGTGGACAGCAGGGAACAATTCTACCTTGGCAGTTTCAGCAGGTGCCCACAGCTACGTCACACTGAATTAAAACAAAACAAACCACACAACAAAAAATAATCCAGATAAGTATGAAGGCAAGCTTGGAATGAATGCCACCCTTCCAAAAGGACACTTGCAGGAAGTGCAAGAGAACAGTAAGAAGGAAATGGAACTACCAGATTTCCTTTATTATAGGAAGTTGAAGAGTCGAGATGGTTTAGAATCATAGTATACAACGCCAGGTGATTGCTGGAACAGTTAATCTCCCTGCCTGTATACCCTAGGTCATTATGTCTCATGCAGTTACTCCAAGGCTGACTGTTGGGTGCCATCAGGTCACCACAGAGAGACACCAACGAGTAATATTTGTTTAGATCTTCCCATGTGGTCATAACCTACTACTCATCTCTCTGCTGTCCTGACCACTGCGGGCAGGTTCTCTGCAGCAGTCTGTCCAGCAGACTGTCCACATTGTACAGAAACTCTTCTGACAGCATAAAAATAGAACACCCTTACGGTATTTTTAGTCTTTCCTGTTTGCTCAACCACAAACACCACGGAAAGATCATAAGTGATAAAGCTCCTGACAAAATGCAAGATCTGACCAACAAAAAAGGTCAAAATCTTCCTTTCTAATAATCACAGGCAGGTAGGAGAGAGACCTCAGTGACTGCAAAGGATGACAAACAGCAACAAACTGCTCAGTGAGGGATAAATCCTCAGTAGTGCAGCTATGGCTCCAGGATCCTACTTTAAAGTTAATTCTTTGAACACCCTATTTTCCACCTTTGCAGAAGCAGCTGTCAGATTCTGGCTTGGTTAGAGTGCCAAATTAAAGTTCGGTATCAAAATATCAGAAAGGTTCACCTGCAAATCACAGTGGCTAATAGCCATTTAAAATTACATCTAAATCAGCACTTAAACTGTGGTATACCAGATTCAAGGACAGCAGAGCAGAGACTGACTGAAGATTAGAATTAAAAGCTTTGTGTCCTTACTTCTGAGCTATGTTTGGAACTCCCTGGCTTTACTTTTTTCAATCAAATTACCTTGAAAAATAATCTAGCAATATTAGAAAATAATGGTTCAAACACTGAAGATGCTCGGACTCTCCAGTATCCAATCTGCAAGACAGTCTTAACTCTTACCCCAAGTATTTTGCTAGAAAAGTTGAAAGCAACAGAACCCAGCGTTTTGTTGGGGTAAACACTGCATTGACCACACAGTAAAAAAAGAACTCAACCAATAAATCTTTTTAAGAGCAAAATAGCATATCTTGATTCGCTGCTATTTCCAGGTCAGTATTATTGGTTCCTCATATCTCATACTTATAGAAGTATTTACTAAGGCTAGTAAGTGTCACTAATTTTATCACAGGTACTCGTTTATCTGAAAACATACACATACGGTACCCTGTTTCAAGTGCTTTGGTCACATAACCAGAAATCACAAGCAACTGAGGGAACACTTTCTTCATTATAGAGAATCTGGGTGACTAGACCAAGGCTTGCTCTTTAGCCATTTGAGCACAGCCACCTCAGAGCCTTACCCACAAAATCATGTTTTCACTGCATGTATTTGGTGTGTGTAGATCTAGCTGCGTCTCCCGTAGTTCTCAGTACTGAAATTCCTTCTCGGTCAGCTATGCTAACTTGGGAAGTTGTGCAACTGTCCAGGGAAAATTGTTGCAAGGGCACTGAAGAACTACCATTACTCAAATGATCTTCCCTGAACCCTTAAAGCAAAGCGGGAAGGCTCCAATTCAAACAAAAGCACACTCTGTGCTTTAGCACAGACCAATACCTGAAGCTAGATATTGCCATAACCTCAATGCAAGACTTTTCCCAGAACGTGAAGTACACACTACAATGTAGGCAGTGGTGATGGAACAGGTGAGATGGTGTGAGGGACCACACCCCCTTGTCCCTTCCATGTCACTTGGCTCACTTCTGCTCCTTGCAATACAAACAAGCGTGGATGGCTCCATGAAACAAAAAGCAACGGATCTGAAAGCTGCATGTGTACTGAACACCTTTGTCACATGGGGGAAAAGGCAGCAGTTGCCACCACTATGTTGGAACAATGCATCAAGCAGCAGCTTTACCTTTTCACTCGCCCAGCTGTAGGAAGCCCTATGCCCCCATTCTTGAATCAGCAGGAATGAAAAGGGTTGGAATACAATACAGACTCTGTTCGCTCCCACCAATTTAAGTGACTGAATTTCATTTTCAAGCTTTTCTTTTCCAGCTCCAAAGCCTCGACAGACTACAGACCAGCTTTTCATGCTCCAACAGTCTTAAAGACACCCTAACACATGGCTTACTGAAGATTACATGAAATAGGCCATCATCTGTGAAAAGCAAGTCTCCAGTACTGCAGTTTTATGCGACTAAATCATGTGTACTGCCTGGCTGCCACCTCCTGGTGTCAAGGATTGTACAGGAGCTCCCAATTCTTTCCATAGAGCTGGACACATAGAAAAAGTATTACACAAAACATCTCGGTTCCAGATGAGCTTTCCACTAACTAGGGTTTCCATATACTGAGTAACAAGGCTGGGGGGAACGTGCGTGTTTGTGGTAGTTTAGGTCATGGAAACCATGACAACTTGCATGAGGCCCACCTCTCGGGGATGAGCTGCAGCAGTGCAGGTCAGTGGTTGTGCAACAAAACAGTCTCACTGCAGGATATTAAATCACTGTCTTAGGAAAACATGTTACTCCCTGCTATATGCTGAGCTGTTCTCCTTTGTGAGCTTGCCAGCTGCCAAACAGCATTGCTGGCACACAGATCCCCCTGAATCGAGTCCAGAAAGGATACACAGATATTCGCATACATATGTATGTTGATAGCTGAGACAGCTGCCGCTTCTCTTCTTACTTCTAACCACACTGAACTGATAGGTTGCTACCACTCTAACCAAGATCCCTGTTTGACCAAGCAGTGCTACAATCAGGAACAGCTCCAGGCGGTATCAGGGCCAAGACCATTTATCACAGCACCTCCCAAAAGCCCGTTGACCCTGCACTGCAAAAAACGAGCCCCGTGTCCCTAAACGCTCCCCCATGCCAGCGCAGCGCCTGGCAACACCCGCGAAACACCCGCTCACGCTCCCTCTCGGCCCTCCCTCCCGCCGCCTCCCTGGCCGCGGCCAGCACTTACGTGGCTCCGGCCAGTGACCGTTAGCTTGGCATGGCTGGAGAACCCGCCGCCGGCCGAACTCTGCGCCGAAGAGCTCCCCGCCGCCTCATCCGCCCACTCTTGCGGCAGCCCCGCCGACCGGCCGAGGGCCTCCACCTGCCGGGACAGGCGCTCCAGCTGCGCCCGCAGGCGCCGGTTCTCCTGCTGCAGCTCGGAGACGGAGCGCGCCAGGGGGCTGGCGAGGCGCAGCACCTCCTCTACCTGCCGGCCCACCCCTTGCTTGAACACCTGGATGTCGCCGTGGATCTCCCGGACTGTGCCCCGCAGCGTGTCCTCGTAGCGGCCCAGGGCCTCGCAGACAGTCTGCGCCTCCCGGCTGTGCGCATCCTCCATCTCGCCGGCCGCGGCCTCCGCGGGCCGCAGGCTGCGCGGCGCGGCCCGTCGGGCGGCTCAGGAGCCGCTAGCGGCGGACGCCCGGCCGCCTCCCCTCCCGCCGCCGTCTCTCCCCCTCGCGGCGGGCGCCCTCTGCCACCCGGCGGCTCTAAGCCCGGCCCCCGCGCTGGCCGGCCCCCATTGCCGGCGGACCACGGCCCGCGCTCTCGGTGCGAAGGGGGGGGGGGCACAGACGGCGCACGCGCGAGAGCGGAGCGCCTGTGCTCCTTCTGCGGAGGAGGTGTAATTTCAGGAGGCAACGGCGTAAGAGGGCGGGAGTAGGGGCGGTGGCACGGGCTTGCTCACAGCTGCCCGGGGCTGAGAGGGCCGGGCGCGGTGGGCTGCGGGCGGGGCCGCGGGAGGGGGACGGCCTGAAGCGGGTCGCCGCGCCAGTGCGGGGAAGGGAGAGGAAGGAGTCGGAGATGGGTGTCGGGGAGGAACGGGAAAGAGAGAGTGAGGAGAGGAGAGGTGAGTGTTTGCTGTTTCTAGGGTTGCTTACGTGACAATGCCAAAGCAAGCACAGCTTATCTTTTCCGGGGGGAGCGCTGAGGCAAAGGGAGAGGAGAGTGATTCTGGCAGAACGGAGACAGAAATGCACACGCAGGCACCTTTAGACATGCAAGTTGAAGGCTGACGTGTCCCTTCACGCATACAAACTTGGACCCACACCCACCATGCTCACCCATATGCTGAAGAGTTTCCCCCTGTGGGCTGCAATTTGATGGGCATTAATACTAAGCTGCCAAAGCACTCAGCAGATCCAGTGTGTGTGCATAGAGGATGAGATACACATTTCTGTCAAATTAGCCAGAGTCACAATGGGTTATTCTTTATTGCCTAGTGCAGTGCCAGGCAGTACCTCGTGCATAAAGCCTCATAGGAAAAGGAAATCTGGAATATATTTTAAGCAAATTTACACCATCAGTTAGTCTATATGTGTTCAGCACTTTACGTTCAGCGCTTTTTGGTACCATACAGGATTTACCATGTTACAGAATCATTGCCTCTTTCTGTCAGGAACACTGCATTCACAGGCAAAACTCATTGACTTACACACATGTTTACAAGCATGCCTAGACTCCTGGATGTTTGCCAGAACACTACAGAGATAAACCCTGCAGGTCTGTGTCAGAACCCTCCAGCAGTGAAGCAGGACAAAGATGCACACTGTCATTTAAAGCTTTTTGCATTTGATAATTTTTGTATGTACAAGCTTACGCTCCTCTGTGGACATGGGTATGTGTGTGTATTTGTATGTAATAACCCGTTTATCTAAGCTACCGATAACTTTACATACCAACTTATCCCTTCCTTTTTTCCAGTACCACTGTAATCCTTGCTTTTCCTTGCTCTCCCCTTCTCTTACCTCGAGCTCTTTTGTGGGATCTATTTTACAGCATTGAAACACTGCTGTAGAAAAATGCCAATGTCTTACAAGATAATGAGTGCTTTCTTACAAAAAAGAGTCATCATTTAACAGTGGTCAACAATCGTTCTCTTAATAGCTGAGCCTGTAAATCTAGAATGAGCAGAGAAAGCTGGAGACATTCTGCCTTGACTTTTAACCCCATCTCCAGGTTGCAGAGTGTTTAAGTCAGGATGTGTAAAACCCTACAGCAAAAGTAACGGAAGTCAATACCACTTGCTCATAGGTAATTTCTTAACATATACAACCCTACCTCATAATAATATATATGTGTGTGTATATGTGAATATTAAAGTTCACAGCTCACAGCTATCAGCTAATGCTACTAATACTGTAAATCTTTGGAAAATATTCCTCCTCCTATGGTAAAGATTTCCATTTTTATAATATTTTTAATTACTAAGGAAAGCTTATATTTTTTCACAGAATATTAATTTAGTTGAAAGTTCAGTTTTCTGACAAAAAGTGTTTCGAAAGAAAAGTTTCAACCCACTCTCAGCAGGATCTATCAGAGCAAAGAAAATCAAATTCTTTTGTTGTTTCCAGACTCAGCAACCACAGGATAATCATAAAAGCCTAGTATATTTAAAACTGCCTCTCATTCATGCATTTAGAACAATTTACAGTACAAGTTAGGATACAAACAATTCAGATACTTCCTAACCTCGCAGCAAATTTAAGTGCAACTTTCACTCTCTCTGTCTGTCTGCACTGCCACAGATGAGGAATTGGCTTCATACTTCAGTACTCTAAAACCACACCCCCCTTTCTGTTCCTGTTTGAAATCTCCTGCTTTTGAGCTCTTGCAGCTGGACAAAGCATGGGAATACATTAGTCTTCAAAAGCCTCTCAAAACAGATAGTATTGTAAGTAAATACCATAAGTGAAACCCAAACCAAATGATATGATTCAAAGATGGAAAGATGACACACAGATTCTCAGAGCTTAATTTTACCTGAGAGGTTTTGATGCCCAAGGCACACTAGGCATTTGATGTTCAGCTGTCCTTCCCTCTTTCTGTCTCAGTATCTGGTGCTCTTTTTCAGCAAGAAAGAGGTCCCAGTTAGCATGCCTTCAGACATGATTTAGAACCTTAAAGAACACAAAGTTCCAGCTAAATTAGCTGGTAACACGGCTTGGCTGGATGTCATGGGGAGGATGAATAAGTGGTTACATCCAGGGTTTCCAGAGGAAGGATAGCCTGACTGAAGATATTTGGCATGTGGGAAACCTAGACAAGAACTACAAAATCCTCAAAACCTCATTTGGCAAAATCTCCTGGCAGGATAAGAGGAAACACCCAGGAAAACCTGACTTATGATAACCCTGTCAATATTCTGTTAGCAATGGTCCAAATACAACAGCCTACAGTAATGTGATAGTTTGAACAATTTGTGTAGCAGTATCACATGTTTCTTGTAAGGGCCTTATGGCATTTCTACAGTATCTAATCTACCCTACAAGCAAACCAGCATCCATGGAACATACTACATTCCATAGCCCCTCTCTCAAATAGCTAGTTTAGCCCTCTTAAGGCAAGGTTCTGCTTGGAAAACTGTCATTGAAAAATGGTATGGCCAGGCACCAAACTAAGAAAAGAACAAAAATGTTTCAGTCCAGAACAAAATATGCTCAATTTATGTATAGAGGAGTCTTGAGTTTTTCTTTAGATAAATGCCAGTCCAACATGCTCACCACAGGCTCCCATAAACAAGTTTGAGTTCTTTCCATCTAGTGCCCCACCAGGAGTGATAATGTACAACAGGCTACAAGATGCCCATTTTGCCTTCTCTGTAAGTCCACTGCCTTCCCTGGTCCTGGACAGGAACTATGGATTAGAGCATTATGAGTGACTCGTGCAAGTATTAACAATCCTTTTGAAAACCGATCTGCGCCCAGTAGAACAGCTAGGGTATACAACAGTTGCATGATCATTTTTCCAGCATTGCCCAGGGAAGTTCATTGTATTTGCATTTCTAAGCAGAGAATAGAAACGCTTCCGCAAGTCTATTAAGATTCCTGATAAGATGGTAAAAGGAAAAGCAAAGAAAGAAGTCTGTCTTATTTGATGGGGACAGGAAATAACACCGTATTACATAACCCATTAAATGTTCCAAGCTTTACTTCACACTAAAGCTCAATGCCAATGGTTTTATATATGTGTGTGTGTGTTTTTGTAAAAACCTGTGTAGCTGTTCTGGCAGATCTGCACTGATCCATTGCCATAATTTTTTTTTCCCAGTGGTTCAAATCTCTGACACCAACCCAGTGCTCTAGTACAAAAATACTAGAGTACAATAGTTCAATTTCTAGTGCTAAGGTCTAAATTGTTTTCCCTGTGGTTTGAGAGTGAAAATTTGGCACATCAAACAGGCCACAAGATCATCCAAATTAAACTTCATCCAAACAATTGAACCCACTCCTGTAAACACAGTAAGCAAATTTATATCCAAGCATTTGGCTTTACATTGTTTCGAATTATTTGCTAGCATATATGGAACGTGATAAAACAGGTGATTACTCAATCACTGGCATAAAATGCACCAAAAATAAATATAAGCTAATATTAGTTGGCAAGTTCTGAATGATCCAGAGGTTCCCTTTAACATGCGCATTTGAGCTTCAGATTTGGGAAAGAAAAAGTTTTCTTTTAGTCTTGAGTGTTCACGGATTACGTCCACTGCATAGTAAACTGCTTTTCATGGTATTTTAATAGCACTGTGGTGTTAAAAATACGCGCGTAACTATAGTATCATTTTGCCAGAATGCATTTAAAGAGTATGCTGAAAGATATATTTCAATGGCAAATGGTGACAGAACAAGAATATATTGGGGGTGCTTTCTTTGGAGATTTAATGGGTCACTTCTTAAATATACATGAAGTGGTAAAGCCGCAAAGGACCGGCTACATTGAATGAGGGTCTCACTCCAAAATCACTGAGGGAATTTTTTAACACTTTGGATCTGATCTAAATGTTCACTTGGTGTAAACATCTGGAAGATGTTTACTTTCTACAGTTACAGCCCAGGCCAACCGAGGAGAGAGGAGTGATGGCCTGTAGTGAGTTATGTGCTCAGCATTGTTGCCCAAAGGCCAGTGTAGTTGAAGGGACACCGGCCTAACTGCATCTGTGCTGAGGAGTAGCCAGAGAAGGCGTGCCGTTTAAGTAGGTCTTTAATTTGAAGGAGCCCAACTGAAAGGCATCCTGTCTCTGGATGCAGCCATTGACTGTTCCCTGCTGCAAGGCATTGGCATACACATGCATGGCCCTGTTACACAGTCTGACGCATGGCTTCTCATAGGATAGGACCCAGAAATGCTTGAGCTGCCTGCCTTTTCTCAAAGGGGCTCTACGCACACAGATGCTAGCATACCTCCATGGAGCTCCCCCTAAGAAGTCTGTGGCAATGCTGCATACAGCAATTGCCTGTGATTTTCTCGTGGTTCTTCCCTTTAGTTGCAAAAGGATTTGAGCAAAGCTAGTTTGTTCCTTCCAGCATGGGCCACGTTCTCTGTGCAGGTGCACCACTGTAATTAAAACTGGAGTAACTCTAATGACTCCCATTTACTCAGGTTACTGCAAGCTGGTCCTGAGATGAAGCATAGATCTTGCTGCCTCCTCCTCCTAACATAATTGTTAAGGACATAAACTACAACTGCGTTCACTGTGACTACTGAACTAGAGGGTAAACAGGCTTAGCACAGTAATATAGAGGATTTAAAGTCATGGGTTCTTATGCCTGTTAACAGTCTAGTTCCAAAGATCTGATCCAGGTTCTGTTTATCTGTGGTGTAAATCTAGACTAATTCGATGTGCTCAGTGGAATTGTGGCTGTATAAAGCTGAATGAGAAGAGAATCAGCATGTAGGTATCAAACGTGGTGGACAGATGTCCCCTTCAGGATTCTTCTGTTTCAGTGGTAGGGGATATCACCTCCAGCTTTTCTTCAGTCACCTGCAACAATCTGGCAAACTCGACTGCAGAAAAAGCAGTCTTTCTGCTACCTAGGAGAGATATTCTACCGTTATACTTCAACCCTGTGTGAAGAAGGGACATCCGTTCATTGCTTGAAAATAGGACTTGGAGGCAGCTCCTCAGTAAAATTTAAGCCAAATATAGTTTCTGCCCTTCTGAAATATTTTGAAGGGAAGGAAAGAAGCGAAGGACTGTCATACTAAGAACTTCTACCTTCATGTTTTTATAAAACTCGTGGGTCACTGCCCTTGTTTTTCACCTGGACAGCTGCATCTAAAGGCCTGTAAGGCTCGAGAGATTAAATGCATTGCAAGTATAAGAGCGGAAAGACACCTAAAGACAGCATAACCTGGATTCCATCTTTCAGTTTTTAAGAAATGCTGAATTTTGGTAATGACATTACATAAGGTAAATTAGGAGTTATTTTTTGGTATCCATCCAAACCTTCCTGGGTAAGATGTGATTTGACCTAAAGAGGAGACAGGCTCAAGAAGAAAACCAGACATGCAAAATTGTTTGGCTGTTCTTGCTTGCTCTGATAAATACCACGGCCGGAGCTAGGGTAGCTTCTCTGAAAAGATGACTGTATTTATCATGCTATCAGATGTTTACTAAAAAGAATTATGCTCTTACTCAGTGGTATTGTAATAGAGGACATAAATTAACACAGTGTTTTGGAACTATGCATATTTTTTTCAGCCAAACATTTGGCCTGCGGCCCAGATAACAATGAGGTTTAGGGCAAAGCTGTGCACTCTGAGTAACCCATGGGATCAACAGCTCCCTTTCCCAACACACATTTTATTTTTACCTTTCCATTCTGTCTCTTCCTTCCCAATTGGAAAAGCAAAATTGAGACAGTAATGAAAACAATGAGACACAATACATTGATTCAAGGATTCCAAGTGCTCCTTGCCCATATACATCTTCCGTGTCCTTTTTGGTCATCAAAATGCCTTTGAATTAAGGAGGAACTTAGAGCAATGCTCTCAGGCAAGAGAAAGAGAGACCATGTGAGGTGGAAAGATGGGTCTGCAAGACAGGGACAACTTGGAAAGCCATACTCTAAGACTGCAAAACCTCTTTCTTCAGTGAAAAGATACATACTGATCATTTCCTCATTGGTTACTGCCATCACACACAAGGCAACTCGCTTCTCCTGTTCCGGCGTAAAACTGGCCAGTTTTTTTTTCCTTCTCTTTTAGGGCTCAAACTGGCAAAGTGCATGTTAAGGTTCAAGGCCTTGAGAAACTCTGGAGCAACTGGAAAGTTCTCCTGGGTTATAGTATCATTTACTGATAGAGCTTTACCTCTGCTGATGCCCCTATTACTGTCCACAAAGTCAGACTCCTCTGCTTACGGATTTGTTAAGAGCAGTCTTCTAAAGGACACACTCCCTTGGCCTTTAGGGACCAGCATAAAACTCGCATACAGTGCCCGTGTTTTCAGGAGACTAAGACTCTGGCTGGTTGCCAACACAAGTGAGAAAAGGATAATGGATCTTATCCCTTTGAAGAACAGACACAATATAGCAGCCTTTCTCCTCCATCCCCTTTGAAGTACACGACAACACAGAGGAGACAATGAAAAAGACGGAAATTTAATGTGAATGCACCTAGGAGTAATCAAAAAAAGATCCTCTTCTGCAATTTGACCAGAAAAGCACACCCTTCTCGAAGGAAGGAACTCCCATCTAAAAGGAAGTTCATTCAGAGTGAGGGAGGTCATGAATGTGCAGCATACGGCATATGCTACACCTGTTCCTTATACAGACACTCATGGGGTTAAGAGAGATGATATGGTTGATCTAATCTAATGGTACACTGTGGCCAAGACGGAAAGCCAAGTCTCCTGTTACCATCCTCACTCCCACTGTTTGTGTCATGCCATTTCTGGGTTCATCAGAACACTTCATGAGGCAATTCAATCATTCAACCCAACAGAAAACCAGTCCAAGCAAAAAAGAAATGGATTTGCCCTCTTCTGGGCTAGTAAGCTCAGTCAGCAACGGACAGAGCAGGAAAGAACTGGTAGCACTGAGAGTGGCACTGAGAGTGGCGACTGGAAAGGAAGAAGACCACTCTCACTGGGCAGCAGTGTGTGGCTAGTCTGGTTCTTGGCATGCAGTAAGACTACCCTTGAATGGAATCAGTTCCTCAGTCTCACTCTTCACAAAGCATGCTGATTAATTAGTGCACAGCAAATTTGTATCATACCTTATTGCGCAGTAACTTCCAATGGCAGACATAGCTCTTCTCACGCTGGCAAAGCTTCATAAACCAATAGGGCAGCAGGGATCAATGCCAGCAGGGAAGCTGTCTCTGCTTTGACAGGGAAAAAAAAAAATCTAAGAAGAGATGCTTTCCTTCCAGAAAGGCAGTGAGACACAACTGCTGTATTCTCTCATAGGTACCCACTGGGGTGGAAAATGTTTTCCCTGTGGGAATGCTGCTTTCAGCAAGGTGTCAGAGAACAATGCTGTCACCAGCCCCAGCCACATATGATTTCCATGTCTCTTTCTATCTTTTCTTCTCACATAGTTACTTGTGCGCTTTATCTGGCTGGAGCAGGGCCATTTATCTCCTATGGTACATTGCTTCCCAGGTCAAGTCTGCCTCTCCCTTCCCCCTTCTCTCCTCAACAGCTTGAAAAACATACCTTAAATTCTGTAAAGTAATCGAAGGCCTTGTTCTCTGCCATCAAAAGAGTCTAAAGGGCTTGCTGTGAAAGATGCTGGACAGTTCTGGTACTGGCAACCTCCGTACTCCTGCCAGCCAAAATTCTGCTCGTGACGAGACTAAGACTATATCTCTCCACTACCGCTCTCTTCTGCCACTGCCAAAAGAGGAGTGAGAATAAAGCAGGATCCTCAGGGTCTCTGTACTGAAAGCAACTAAGGAGCAAAGAAGTGAGAATAGAAGCTGAAATGAAGGACTGAAGAGCACGCAGTAGGAGGAATGGATATGTGTGATTTGTGGTGTTGTATGAGCACCTGGAGTTTCAGTATGCCTGGGTCTATCCCATCTACACTCCACTTACTCTTAAACTGGGCTGTGAGAATAAATTTAGTGTTGCCTGCAGATGTGTAACCACTTCTCATACTGTACCTTTTCCGCTTGGCAAGAAAGCACTATCTCTAGCTAAAAGCTGAAAGTAAAGCTGTCTCTGTTTTTTGTGCACAGACTGACAGGTCAGTCTGTGTTGCTTCCCTCTGGTGAGGAAACTCCTGAGAGTATTGAGTCATTGGTTTCCTGCCATTGCTGGGGCAGAGCAGAAGCACAGTGTCTGACCTCAAAGAGGACTCAGTTCAGGGCTCCTACTTCTGCAACATTAGTGACTGAATTTTGCAGATACTGACATTTCACCTCAGCAAATGGTAGTCTGACAAGGACTGGCAAATAGGGAAGCTCAGAGAGGAGCCAACACATACCTGATTCCCACAGAGTCTGTTGTCTTCCTGTAAACAGATGACCTTCACAGACAGCCAGGTGGCAAGCACGTGGGAACACTTGGAATTTTTAGAGGAAAAATGTGGCAGGCTTTTTTTTGCAGCAGGTATTTGCTCATCCTCTTGCTGACTCTCCATTTCCCAATTACCTGCAAAATGCCTTCTTTTAGAGAAGACTCCCATAGAAAGGTTTACTGCACGAGTGTTTACTGTTTAAGAGTTTCAGTCCAGAGCAAGTATGTCACAAATTCTGTCCCTTCTGGCAATCGGCCCTTAGCAAAAGATTTCTCTAAGGTTTAAACTGAATGGCGGCATGCGTGTGCATTTCGTACTGACAAGTAAGAGGTTACGGCTGTCGGGGGCAGTTTGTTCATGAGCCAGCCAATTTTGTAGCAAGGATGCATTGGATCTGCGATGGAGGAACATTATGGTTTCTATTCCTCTGACAAACGTGCACGCTTCAAATGATGCCAGTCCTTCCTCAGCTTATCCTAGTGCTCACTGCAATTTATATGCCAAAACCATTGCTATTCCTCTCCCTGGCATCCCAGCTGGGAGAGCTCTGGGAAGGGAGAGAATCAATTTTCCTGGCAAGAAGTAGGTCACATGGCAGCATGTTTTGCCCATTTTTTCTCTGCCAAGCCCCATCCTAACATACCCTTGTCCTCTGCCGATTCTGATAGGCTGGTCTTTTTCCAGAGTGGACTGGGAAACTAGCTAAAAAAATAAAACAATCAACCAGCTTCTGCTCAATGCCAGATGCTGTGCTTTGTAAAAATGGCTCAGGTGAGATCCTGCTGGCCAAGTCAGTAGGAGATTTGCCAGTGGTGTACAGGATGCCACATCAGGCTTTTCCAGCAAGAAGCAGTCTTGGAATTTATTACAGAAAGTATCCTTTCATACTAACAACAACCACCCGCAAGATTTGGTTCCAAAGGAGTCCAAAATGCAGTGTACAGACTGGATGTAGAGGTGTAATGGATTAAGGATGGGAAATGTTTCTTTCGGATTCATTTTCAAGACAGCAGTTTTCCTATTTTTTTATGCCAGGCCAGACACTTCAAAAACTACAGGCATAACTGCTTCATGCTGTAGCCTGAATCGCTTCAACCATTCTGTCAGAGACATCCTCCCTGCACTAGTAATTTTCATCCCTCCTCTACCTCAGTTCACCTATATGCAGAATACAGCTAATAACATCCCCTCAAGTAAAGCACCTTCCATTGACTGTCTTGCTGAATATCGTGGTCAGCTGTTTTG
Source organism: Leptosomus discolor (assembly GCF_034619465.1). NCBI lineage: Eukaryota > Metazoa > Chordata > Aves > Leptosomiformes > Leptosomidae > Leptosomus > Leptosomus discolor. The sequence continues at coordinate 775,529 of NW_028237929.1, read as the reverse complement.
GTCGTGGACTATTTTTTACCCCATGAATTACTGGGCAGCATCCAGCATAACTGGGAACTCTCAGTACTCCTATAATAAAAGAAGTACTTGTAACACTGGCACCATTCATAAGGCAGCATGCCATCCTAACCACCAGCTTAACCCATCAGCTCTCGGCACATTCCCAGGTTTAGGCTTGGAATCTTGATGACTATGACAGACCACCAGGATACATGTCCAGCTGTTAGGATGTGCTTCTTTCCCCTTCCTCTGACAGGTACCAGGCTACCAGAGTCTAAGCAGCAACCTGCAAGATGGCTCAAGGCTTCCACTGGGAGACCATTTCCTATGCCAGCAAGCAGTGCCTGGCATCTTCCATGGCTCACTCCTGCTCACTGTCATTTGTATTCCAAAATTAAGCCTCAAAATTAATGAGGAGATTAAGTTAGAGAATAAGATTCAAAGTTCTAGGTTGCTGCAAACAAGACACCTTGGATTAATCAGCATACATGTTTAAAACAGATTATAATGACTGGTGGTGTCAAAGTGGAGCTGAAAAATACAGTTTATAAAAGCGCTGGATTAAGCAGGCAGCTTCATGGCATCAGGCAAAGCAGAGGGAATAACTGCATCACTGAAAAGCATACACGTCTGCTTAACTCTGACTCAAAAAGATGCATATGCCTGTGTCCAAATTTGCATCTGATTGGCTTTGTTCTTAAAAAAGATACTCGAGTGTTTTGCTGTACTTCAGCATGACACAAGAAACAGGCGTGCAGTACCAAAGCAAGCACAAGCCACATCAATGCACGTGCAAAAGACCAAAGGCTTTGCACTTATTGTGTGAAATATGATTATTACCAAAAGGCAAGTGCACATGCAAAAAGATTTCTAGTGCACTCAATGTGATTTGCCAGTGTGTCGCATGCTGATCAACACAGCACACTGCAGTCCTAATTCTGGAGTCCTTAAAATCAACTGTGCACTACAGCTGCATATGATAAGTGCTTCACTGTCGGATTTTCCTTACTTCAGATTTGTTCCTCTTTGGACATCTTTCTAAGTTGGTTTTATTTTATGAACTGTTTTAGTTGCTTGAGTCTCTTTTCATTCATGTTAGCAGACCAGTCAGAGCAGGGACTAGCAATGGGGCTCTGGTCTTCCCTATGACACTGACTTTCCAGCAATCATTGGGCAAGCTCCTGAAACTCTGGGACTACTGAGGATTAAAGGCCCTTTATGCTCTCCTGCCAAAACTGGGGTGACAGGAAGTGGATGTGACTTCAGTTTGCTGTAAAGTTTCTTTTGCTTGTGAAAAGGGCATTTCTAGGTCTCCCTCTCTCCCTGCCTCCATTTATCCAGGTCCCTGTTGATTGTGGGAAGTGTGGTGGGTTTCCACTGGCGCTTTTGTTGTATTTTCTTCCTCTGGTTGAGGAAAGGAAGTGATGGAGCACCTTGGTGGGCACTCAACAGCCAGCCAAGGTCAACCCATGGCAGTTTGCTTCTACTGGGCTCTCTGTTCCTGTTTTTTCCTTCTTGCATGTTTCTTGTACCCCATCGCTTTTGAAAGTTTCTACCTCTCCGTTCCTGTCTTTTAACTTCTCACTTAAGTCTCTTGAACCCAGTCGCTTTTTAAATTTTCTTGCAACCTCTCTCTTGCTCTCCCCCTCCCTGACCTAATTTTAATTTCTTGCCTATGTTTCTCGTCTCCTGTTGTTTTTCACATTTTTGCCTGCATCCCTTTACGCAGGTCCATATACCTATTCTTTTAATTCTTGTACCCTTTCACATTTAAAATATTCTTTCTGCTTTTCCCTCTGTCCATCTCCCTGTCTCTAGTTCTTAATTCTTCCCTCTGTGTCCTCTACCCAACCACTTCTTCAGTTTTGCTTCTTCCATCTGTCACCCTGCCCCCATGTGTTATTTCTTGCCTGTGTTTCCCGTACTCCATCGCTTTTTGAAATATTTGTTCTACATGTGTTTCTATTTGGCTCCCTGTTTCTATTTTTAATTTCTTGCCTATGTTTCTTTTCCCCTGTTGCTTTAGAATTTGTCCCTGGCCCTTGTTTTGCCTCTGTCTCGTCAGTCCCTTCTGCCTCACTCCCCATCTCTCCCATTTGTCTCTCAGTCCCTATTTTCTGGTGCAATCTCTCAGCTCTCCTCTCTACACCCTTGTCCCCCTCTCCATCCCTCTCTTGTTCATGGTGTCCCATTTTCTGGCTCCCTCTCCCAATTTCTTAATGCTTTCCCGTGTTTCTTGTGCCTCACTGCATTGCAATTTCTCTTTCTCATTTTCCCTCCCTCTGGCACCCTGTCCCTCCTTTTTTAATTCCTCTCTCTGTCCTGTATGCTCTCACTTAAAAAAAAAAAAAAATTCTTCCTCAATTTTCTTCTATCCACCTCCCCAACCCTATTTTTAAATTATTTCTGTTTCTTGTACTCTGTTGCTCTTAAAGATTTCTATCTACTTTTATCCCACATCCTGTCTTTATTTTTTAATTATGCCTTATCTTTCCTTACCACCATCCTTTTAAATTTTTCTTTCTCTGTCTCCATTTTTGTTGGCTGTCACTTTCTGTATTTTTATATCTTTCCCCTTTATTTCCCTAATCCCTATTGCTTACACTGTATTTTCTACATCTACTCTTTGCTTTTTGATATCTTAAGTTTTAACTTTTTCTTTTTCTTCAGTGCCTTTGCTTTATAGATTTTTCTTTCTACTTCTCCATTACTATTTTTATTTTTTTCCCTTATTTCCTTAATCCCCATCACTTTTAAAAGTTTCTGTCTACAGACTTGCTTGTCTGTGTTTCACTGTCACGGTTTGGCTGGTCCAGAATCACAGCCCAGCAATGCTCAGCAGGCTGTTAGCAGTTTGAGTCAGCTACAGGTGTAGCCCGGACCATTGTGTCATGCTCAGTATAAAGCGGGAAGGTTTGCTGAGGAAGGGGGTCTCCCGCGGGGCTCCTGCAGGGCTCTCTCCTTTCCCTGCTTCTCCTTGCTCCCGAGGACCCCTCTCCTGTCGATCGTGGCTGCTGCACGTTCATTTGGCCCAGTCTAACTTTGCATGCCTCTGTTGGTAGTGGTGCTGTCTCGTTAAACCCGATTTCACTTCGACCCGCAGGTCTCCTCCCCTTTTCTCGACGCCCCTCCCTGGCTAGTGAGGGGTCATCGGGGGACAGGGCAGCTGTTGCCGTGTAGCCCCGGACACGGGCTGGAGGGGCACGTTCGCTGCCTTTTCTGTCCATCGCCCCCGGATTTCCTCAGAGCCCGCGCTTCTTAAATGGGCTTTCTGCGCGTTTCAGTTCGCTTTGCGGCGCTCTGCTGCCACCATGCGGCCAAGGGCAGGTACTGCAGCCCCGACCCGCGCATGCGCGGTGTCGCTCGCTGTTTCCACGCTGCCGTTCGCCCGCAGCGGCCATGCGAGACCGCGGGGGCTGCCTGGCGCCGTCTGCTGCCTCCCGGTAAGGCAGCCCCGCTGCCGCTCCGCGGGCGCGGGGCCGGCGCTGCCGTTCTGCCCCTCGCCCTCTGCCCGTTCGCGCGCCGGCTCCGGCCCCTCCGGCGCGTCGGTGGTGGGCGGGGCAAGCGCGTGTCGGGCAAACGCGTGCCCGGCAGCAGCACGGCGGCGCGCCGGGGGAGGGCCGAGGCCACCGGTGAGGCGAGCGAGTCATCCCTTTCGGCGGGTGCGCGGGGTCTCCTGGTCGGCGGCGGCCCGGAGGTGCCGTCCCGCTCCCTTCTCCCGCCCCTGGTGCGCGTGCTTTGGCGCTGCCCAGCGGTGCTCCCGCCCGCCCAGGGGTGTGTCTTCCATGCTCCCCCCGCCCGGCAGGGGGCGCGCTTTGCCGCATCCCCCCGTCCTGGTGGGCGCGTGTTCCTGCATCCTGTCGCGCCGCCGGAAGCGTCACTTCCGCCTCTCTCCCCGCCCCTCCGGGGCGCGTGGCTTCCTGCACTCTCCGGTGCACCGCCCGGCAGTGCGAGTCGCGGCAGGAGCGGCGCGGTCACCGAACGTTGCGGGGCTGGGGCTGCGGCTGGGGCTCTTCTGGCTCGGGCTCCGCCGGGGGAGCGGGTGAGTGGGGAGCGGGCGATCGACCGGTGGGTCCCGGGGAAAGCCGTGAGGCGGGCGGCCAGGCCGGCGGGGCCCGTGTCGGAGGCGCGGAGCGGGGGGGGGCTGCGGGCGGAGCCGCGCCGTGTGGGAAGGAGCGGGGGGGAGCCGCGCCGTGGGGGGGAGGGTGGGGAGGGCGATGTCCCCGCAGGGCCGGAAGCCGGGCAGGCGCCTCTCGCGACACGGCGGGAGCGGCGGTCCCGGGGCGCGGCGCTGCCGGGCTGCCCTGCCGGTGCGCCGGAGCGGGCCGGGCGGTGCTCGCCGGTGTCTGGGGCGGGGCGGCGGGGCCTGCTCGGTGCCGGGCAAAGGGGACGGAAAGGGGCCGGCTGGGGCTCCAGGGGGCCCTGCCCGGCCCCTCGGGCAGAACCTTGCTCGGTCTTCTCGCCGCTGGCCGGGCGACCTGACCAAGAGGTTCCTGTTCCGCCGCCTCTTCCCGGCGTCGCGTTCCGCGTCCCACGAGGGAGATCCCGCGCGGGCGGATGCGGTCGGTGCTTGGGCGATGGCCCACGTGGGGCTGGGGGAGCGCGGAGGGGCCAGGGCGAGTGGAAGGGCCCCGCCGCCCCTCCCCACCCAAGCCCGGGGCAGAGAAGCTGGAGACAAAACGCCGTTAATGGAGCACGGTTCGTTCCCCGGGAGGTCTCTTGGGAGTCGAGAGTGTTTTTTTTTTCCGGGCCGAGGAACAGACTTTCCTCCGTGGTAAGTGCAGAGCTGCCTGTTGCCGCCTTGAGAGTTTCTCTTCTCGTGGTTCACCCTGATTTTATGGGTGGGGTGGAGATGGCTTTTTATTTTTAGATGCCCGAGTACATTGTCAGTAACCTGTGGTGTGAGGACAGTGAACTCTTGAGCACCTAGATGCCGGTAGAAATGTAACCAAAGACACAGGATGGACAGTGATGTTTAAACTTGGTTTATAGTCGATTTGGTTTTTTCATTAGAGTGTTGATGACTGCTTGTCCTGTGGTTCAGTCCACATGCTATTCCGTGGAGCCCTCAGTCTGGGACTTTTATGTGTTAAAAAAAAAAAAGCTTGTCCTTCAAAAAAAAGAACTAGTCCTTCGTAGGACTGAGGTATAGACTTGGGGAGTCTCTTAAAGACGTGATCAGAATTAAAGCTGGATTTCACTTAACGTTGCTGCTGTTTGTCTTTGCTTTTGTTACTGTCCCCACCGCTCCGTCATGATTGGGAGCTCCGAATCATGCCCTTTTTTTTTTTTCCAATTTGTAATGCCTTTCTCCCCCCTGCCCCTCTCCTAGGACTGTAGCGTACAGACCCTTCATTTAAACGTTAGTTTGTTTCCTCACAATTGAGTTCTGATGATTGAAATCACAGAAATTACACCTGTCTGTCTTACAGATTCGGAGTATTTCTGAACATGTACCCTCACAGACAAATGCTGTGGGGATACGCATCTTCTGCACTTCATCCTCCAGCAGGACAATCCGCCGAGACGGGGACGAGCTGTGAAGGGGCAGTTTCTGCAAGGAGGCGGTTGACAAGGACAGGTGGGTCGCTGTACATTTTAAGGATAGTATTCGATTTGGGATGTCTAGGGTGAGGAAACCCTGGCTCTGTGTAGGCTTGAGAAAAGGTGCGTAGTTATCTGTGTCGATCTAAGGAAGGGAGTTCTGGTGAGACTGAAGCTGCCAATGAGTCAGAAGGAGGAAAAAAAAGAAAAAAAAAAAAAAAGGCAGAAAGCACCCAGTTTTCTATGAAAACCAAAATCTCTAGTGGCCTGTCTCAACAGCTGTACCAAAGATGATGCAAAATGCTTTTTCCTCCACTCGGTTGTAGTCATTGCAAACCTTCGCCGAAATAGGAAGCTTTTGATTCCTAGCCCGCTTTGTGCTAAAAGGTGGCTTGTTTTTTTTTTTTTTCCTCTCTCAGCAGACTATCAACTGGCATCATTTCACCATGGTGACCCTTTCTTCTGCCCTGGAGGTACAAGACTGGCCCAGAGGATCCCGAGTGGCCTGCAAGGACAAGGTACATCTGCCCCGTGCGTCTGCATTTTTCCCCAGGTACTTGTAGTACGGACTTTAAAGTGAACGTGAAGAACGTGCCAGCTCTCCTTCTCTAGTTTTGATAGGAAGTGCTTCAGCAGAAACACTCAAAATAAGATCTGTTCTGGAGCACGTTGTGCCTGTGTGAAGTGTACTCCCCTCCGTTTATTTGCTCTTCCTGAGAGCGTGCGTAGCTTTCTGTTTTGTGTGCTTGCTGAGAAACGATTCTATGAGAATCGTGTGGTGCTGAAAGGGGAAAGAAACTGTGTGTCAGAGTTTGGATGTTCTGAAGAAATGGACTGTGTTCCAGATAAAAGCTTTCTCCTTTTTCAGTCCTTAAGTGTTTAAAATATCTCATAGGGGTACGTGAAAACCTGACTGAGATACTGACATCTGTACTAAGAGCAATCAAGGTCGTGGGTTGGGTTTTTTTTTGTGTTGTGTTGTTTTGTTTTGTTGTTTGGGGTTTTTTTGCTTGTTTGGTGGGTTTTTTCCCCCCACCTCTCTCTGGCAAATCTTCCAGTCCTGTTTGGTAGCCTTAAGCATTGCAGAACTGGGTAGTTGATTTCTGCATTGTGTCGTCATCCCTGTCCGTCATCGTCCCGTCCGTGTGTGTGTCATGTGTGTGTGTGTCCCCCAAAGTAAAATAGTATGGGGATCTCTTATCTTACTAATTTTTTATAAGTTTCATTTCTGATAGGAAAAAACCCCAAACAGTTCATGTTGTGTAATATACAAATGAACTTGCCTTGTTTAAACTGTAACCGCCCGCGAGCTTCAGGGTACGATTGAAGAGGGTGTTTAAGCAATTCGGTATTTCTTCTATGTGTTTAAAAAGAGAGGCTGCTGAATGTTATGGGTGGTTTTCCCCATATTTGGAGGGAGCACTCCAAAGTACTTTATTTCTGTCTGGCTTTCGGTAGTGCATTTCCCTGGCCATTTGGTGGCATCTCTCCTGGGCGGTGCAGCTGCCCAGATGTCCCTCCTAATGGTGTAATGCACAAGAAACCCCCCAGTCGGATGGGAACGGTGTATTTTGGAGACAGGTGATTTAATGGTATCTGCTTGCAGCTGGGTGAGTGCAGTTAACGCAAACATCAAATCAAATACTTTGGTAGTGTAAGCGTTTTTGTTGGATGTACATGAACATCCACGTGCTTTTTCGGTATAAAGTGAACGACTGAGATTTGTTCTTTCTTTAAAGAACGTTTTAAACATGACTTTGTTATGTTTATTTAGAGTTTTACACTTCACTCTGCAGATTTATTGACTGAGCAAGCGAGACGTGCAGCAGCAGCGGCGGTGGTGCAAGGGCTGTAGCTGTTGTGGTGAGTCCGAGGATGGTACGAGGTCTTCATGCGGTCTCACGGGCGGGGGGGGGGGGGGGGGTGTGTATCTCCCCCCAGGGGTGCTGTGAGAAAGGGACGAGACGTTTTCCAGCACTATCAAGGGTGTTTGCTTTTATGCTGAGAATGCTTTCAAAATTGTATTGATGAGTCTTAGTATTGATTTTTTTTTTTAAATTTTTTTTTAAGCGTACCGATGGCTCTGGCTTTGAACAGATGTGTTGTAGTTTGAGCTGACCTCCTTTAGCTCAACTGCTATCCTATCCCTCATTCTCACTGAATTCTTCTGCTTTCTCCTGTGTTACTTTTCTCATATGCTGAGACATAACTTGGGATTTTTGTTCTTGAGCTGCCGTGTTGTGTCTGGTGCTGCTCGGCAGCTCCCCCTGCCCAGGTTTGCCTGCCGGCCGTTCAGCGTGCTCGCCCGGCGGCGCCAGCCCTGCGGCCGGAGGCTCCTGGCTCTGTCTCCAGCGGGGACCTGCGGGTGCTGCAGCCGGGGCTGTCCGGTGGGGAGAGTCCGGGGCCCAGAGGGTCTCCTCCCCGCTGTTCTGCCCGCCCCCCCCATCCCTGTCGTCCGTCGTGTCGTCCCGTCCCGTCCCCCCCCCCCCCCCCCCAAGTGATTCCCATGGAGATGTTGCCCCATGCGAGGTTTTTGCGGGACGTGCCCCCGAACCCCCTGCCCTCCGACCTTGTGCCCCCTCCGCCCCACCATGCTCGGCACCGCCCTCCCACCGCCCCTCGGGTGCCGCCTGCACCCGCCGACTTGCCCCTCGCCCCCAGCCCAAGCTCAGACCCGCCCCTTCCCCGCTCCCGCCCCGCCGGGGGCGTGTCCTCCCGCCCCAGGGGCGCGGGGCCGGCGGGCGCTCGGCGCGCAACGCGCGGGGCTGCAGCGTCGGGGCCGCCCCGGGCACGCGCCGCCCGGCGGGCGCTGCTGCCGCGCGGCCAAAACGCGGTCCCGCAGCGCGGCGGTCGCGCGCCGGGCGTGGACCTTCCGGCGCGCCGGCGGCGGCTCGCGCATGCGCGGTGCGCGAGAGCAGCATGGCGGCGGGTGAGGGGCGAGGCCGGCGGTGAGGCGAGCTCGCTCCTTCGGCTGGTGCGGGAGTCTCTGCTGGCCGCTGGCCGCCGGGGGTGGCGGGACGGGAAGCCTCAAGGCCCGTGCTGCGGCGGGCAGCCCCGGGGAGCTCCCGGGAGCTGGTGGGAGGGAAGAGGGGAAGGAGGCGGACGCCCCTCCAGGCGCCGGGTGCCTTCCCAACTCGCCAGAGCTCCCCTTGAGCCTTCCCCGGCCCCGCTGGCCCCGCGCAGCTGCCTCCAGCTCCAGCACCTCCCCTGCAGCCTGTCTCCCCAGGTCATCCTGTTGTGATGGCAGCAAGCTGGCCCTCGGATGCACTTGATTCTGCCTTAACGTGGATGCCATTAGCTGCAGTGCAGGGAAAAAGTGGCATCTCCAGAAGCTGCTGTGGAAGGAGGCGATTTGGCCGGGGATGATCTACGATCATAATGGTCACTGATTCTCCTTGTCTCCCAGAGGCTGCACTGAGGGCACAGGTGTCCCTTCCTCCCCTGAGGATGCTGTTGTCTGCACCCGCCTCGGTCTTGCCTGGGTTGTCTCTGCCTGACCTCGCTCTCGTCGCGGCGTGGGGGCAAAAAGGGGCGGGCGGAGCGCTTGCTGGCTGTGGGCAGTGGACAGGAGCTGCTGCGGCTGAAGCTGGAGAGGCCAGAGAAAGGTAAAGAAGAAGGAATCAGAGGCCGGCCGGCCGGCAGCTGCCTCCCGCCGCAGGCAAGCGGAGAGTCCATGTGCGTAACCCACGGCGTGGTACGGCCGTGTGACGCATGAACGAGCGAGGCTACATGTCTAGGAAGCCTTGTCTCGCAAGAGTTGAGACAGCCATGTAATCTTTTAGGTGGAGAACCACCATGTGACCGGAGCTGCAGAAGAGGAAGGGAGGAGAGGAAGAGAAGGAAGCGTCTGAACGGGCAAATTCTCCTGGCAGCACTGAGAACAAGGGATGCGGTGAGTCCTGGGCCCTCGGGGCCCCATCGCCCCACTTGTGTGTCCCAGGCCCTCCCTATCCCCCTCCCCTGGCCCCCTGTCTTTCACATGGTGCTGTGATTTCCCCCTTGCCCGCCCCCGTCTTTTTTTTTTTTTTTTTTTTTTTTCCCTCCCCTTTCTCAGTCTCTCTCTGTCCAGCTCCTGGTCTCTAATTTTAAATTCCCCTCTCTCTCTGGAAGCCTGTCAGGACTTTTCTCTGTCTGGCTCTCTGTCCCTGTTGTTTAATTCCTTCCTGTGTGCCCTTTTAGGCCTCACCATTTTTATTTGCTCGGTCTCTCTTGGTCCAGCACAAGATCTGGATTTTTTAAAATTCCTCCCTCTCTGCCCTGCAGCCTGTTGCTTTCGAAGTTCGTGTTGCGATTTCATTCCTTTTGCCGTCTCTCCCTGCTGGGATTTTTCAATTGCTCCCTGTCTGTCTCGCAGCCCGTTGTTGCTTTCTTGTTCTCTCTGTCTCTGTTGGGCTCCCTGTCCCTGTCTTGACCCACTTCTAAAAATGCCTTCCTCTCTGCCTCGTATGCATTGTTCTTGAAACTTCCGTTTCCCGACGTCTCTCTGTAGGTTGCTCCTGGTCCCAGATGTTTATTTCTTCCCTCTCTGTCCTGTGGCCTGTTGCGATTTGGTGTTTCTGCGTGTCTCCTGTTCCCGGCTCTCGGTCCCCGTTTTTCAGTTTCTCTCTCAGCCCTGTAGCCCACTGCTGTTATCTGTCTGTCCTCATCTCTCTCTGGCCAGTTGCCTCTCCCCACATATGTGGTTCCTCCCTCTGCCCTGTGGCCCGTCACTGGTTTTCCGTTCTCTGTCCTGCTCCTTTTCCCCGAGTCTTCAGTTGCTCCCTCTCTGTCCTGTAGCCCATCAAGGGGCTTTGTTTCTTTCTCCATCGCTCCCTGTCCGTCTCCCTGCCCCATCTTTTTAATCCTTCCCTTGCTGCCGTGTGGCGGCTCCCCGCTATCTTCCCTTTCTTCATATCTCTCTCTGGACGGCTCCCGCTTCCCTGTTTTTCAGTTTCTTCCTTCTGGGCCCTGTAGCCTGTGGTGATTGTGCTGCTTTCTCCTTCTCTCTGTCCGGCTGTGGATCCCATTTCTTTAATTCCTCCTGCTTCTCCCTGTAGCCTGTCTTTCTGTCTGCCCTCTCCCCCTTTATCTGTCTCCCCACTCCACCTCTGGCGCCCTGTACCTGTGTTTTAATTCTTCCCTTTCTGCCCTCCAGCTGTTGCTGTGCTTCCTGTGTGTGTCACACTGGGTCCGGCCCCTCATCTCTGTCTTTTCATTCCTCCCGCTCCTCCCTGGAGCTTGTCGCTGTCATTTTCTTTTGCTGTTGCTCTGTCTGGCTCCAGATCCTCGCAGCTTCCCCCCACCCCTGCCCCGCCTCGTTGCTCCTGGCTGTTTTTTCTGTCTCGATCTCTCTGTGCCTGGCTCTGGCTCCCTGTTGTTTCACTCCTCCCTCTCTGTCCTGTAGCCCATCGGCACATTTTCTTTCGTTGGGCTCTCTTTGGCCGTTTCCCTGTCCCTGTTGTTCAGTTTCTTCCTTCTCAGCCCTGTAGTGTGCCGTGATTCTTTTTCTTTCTCCCCCTCTCCCAGCTCCCAGTCCCTCCCTTTTAATTCCTCCCTCTCTGTCCTGTTGCCTGTCAGGAGTCGTGTGTCCTGGAGTCCCCGGCCCACCCCCCCCCCCCCAGCCCCTTCTCACTTTCGCACTTCCTGTCCGTGTTTTTTAATTCCTCCTCCTTTGCTGTGTAGCCTGTTGCTTTTTTCTTTTCTCCATCTCTGTGTCTCAGTGCCCCCATTTTTTAATTCTTACTCTCTGCCCTCTACCCTACCCCTATTTTCACCTTTCTCTGACCCTCTGTATCCAGCTCCCTGTCCCTATCGATTATTTTCTCCCTCTTACTCCTGCACCCGCTGCTATTCCCTGCTGTCGCCATCCCTCTCTGTTCAGCTCTCTGTCCCCAGATTTTAATTCCTTCTTCTGCCCCTCCGTAGCCTGTCTGGATTTTCCCCCTGCTCTCTGTCTGGCTCCCTCTCTCTGCCTTTTCATTCCACATTCTCTGTCCCATAGCCCCAGGCTATTTGTCTGTGTTTCTCAGTCTCTTCTGTCTGGCTCCCTGCTGCTGTTTTTTCTTTCCTCCTTATTTGTCTCATAGCCCATCACTGTTTCGTGGTTTGTTTTTTTTTTTTCTGTCTCTTTGTCCAGCTCCCAGTCCCTGCTCTTGAATTCCTCTTCCCTGTAGCCCGCTGCTGTTTTTTTCTGTTCTCGATCACGCTCTGTCTGGTCCCCTGTCCCTGTTGGTCAATTCTTCCTTCTCTGCCCTGCAGCCCCTGCAGTCTTGTACTTTTTTCTGTCTCTCTCTGGCCGGAGCTCTGTTGCTGCTCATGAGTTCCTCCCTCTCTGCCCTGTAGCCTGTTGCTTTTGTCCTTTCTCCGTCTCGCTTTCTCTGGCTCCCTGATGACGCTATTTTAATATTCCCTCCCTTTTTGTATGAATCGCTATACTTTTTGCTCTCCAGCTTTTTTTTTTTTTTTCCTGGCTCCCCGGCTCTATTTTTTAATTCTTCCACCTGTAGTGTGTAGCTCTGTGGTTTGTACCGTGTTGTTGTTCCCCCCACCCCCGCCCCTTCCCTCCATCGTTGGCTGTCTTGGCTCCCTGTCCCTGTTGTTTCATCCTCCCTCTCTGCCCTGTTCTTTGTTGTCTTTCTCCATGTGTCTCGGTCCAGCTTCCTGCCCCTGTTCTTCTTTCCTTCCTCTCTGTCGTGCTGCCTGTCCCAGTTTTGTCCTGCGTCTCCGTCCTCCTTTGTCAGTCTCTGCCCTGCTCCCTTCTCCCTCTATCTGCTGCCTCTCTTCTTCTCTCCCTGCTGCTTCTTTCTCCACCTGTCGGGCTCCCTGTCCCTGTCTTTCTCTCGCCATCCTGTTCCCTGCCTCAGGCGCTCTCGCTGCATCCGCTACCTGCGTGACTGAAGAAACGTTCGCAGTCTCCTTTGCCCTCCCAGCTGCGTTTGCAGTCCCTTCACAGCAGGCGAGGGGCTGTGAGGGAGCCCAGGGGAGGAGGTGCTGCGCTGCGGGGGTCGAGTGATGGCCCCCCGCTCCTGCGGCACGGCCCAGCCCTCGCCACAGCCGCCGCACGAGCTGTGGGCTCGTTGCCAGGGCCGCATGGCTGCCTGCGGGCGTCCGGCTCGGGCACCATGCTCAGCGCTGCATCCGGCGAGCAGCAGGCTGTCCTGCCGGCGGGCGCCGCCGGTAACGGCCGCGCGATGCTGCAGGGCCTGTGGGATGGGGCCGCCGTGCCCGCTGCCACTTCCCCGTGAGGAAAGGCCGCTGCTGCCCCCTGGGCACAGGGCTGGTGGGCGTGCTCTTTTCACCCGCCTGGCTCCCTGACCCCGTTTTCCTTCCACAGACCAGGACTCTGTGTCCTTTCTTTATCTGTGTCTCCCCCTCTCTGTTCTTTTCCCGGTACCTCTCTTTCTCTGCTCCTCAGTTCCTCTCCCTCACCTTATTTTTCTCTTTCTGTTCCTCTGCCCAGCTCCCCATGGCTGTGTTTTCGTTCTCCGTACCTGCTGCCCCAGCGTGGACTGCCGAGCGGTCCCAGGGAAGGGTGAGTGGACGGGCTCTGAGCCCCAGAGCAGGCGTGTTCCTCGCACTTAGATGGGTTTGCAAATAAACCCTCGCTCTGTCTCCTTTGTACTTGCTGAGCAGCGGTCAGAGAGTCCAGGGGAGCAGGTACACAGCGGGGGTAAGGGGCCATGGCTGCAGCTGCGGGCTGGTGCCGGAGGAGCCCCGGAGGGAGCCAGCGAGGCTGATGGCGATGGCCGCTCTGTGTCATGGGGCCGCAGCCCCAGGGGATGGTGCTGCTAGGGCACGCCTGCCCGAGAGTGCCGACAGCAGACGTCGGGCCCCGTCAGGGCAGCTCCCAGGGGTTTTGTGAGCTGGTGGAGAGGAAGGAGGAAGAGGGGCAGATGGCTGCCTCCGGGCACCTGGAGGCCTTCCCACCCCCTGGAAAAGTGCTCCGGCCTGCGCGCCCCATGCAGCTGCCCACAGCTCCAGCACCTGTCCCGTAGCCCCTGACCACCCCAGACCCTGCCCTCGCAGCAGCAAGCTGACCCGCGAACGTGCTTTATTGCCCCATAAGCACGGGTGCCGTTGGCAATGGTCTGGGGCAGGAGGGGACGTCTCCAGGAGCTCCTGCAGAAGGAGGGGTTCCTGCCTGGGGAAAGGGGTGGCCGTCGCTGTGGACAACAGTTGGCCGTTCTTTGTGTCTCCCAGGGGCAGCGCTGAGGACTTGGTTGCCGGTTCCTCCCCGGGGATGTTGCTGACTGCACCTGGCTCAGGTTTGTGTCCTTATTCTCCCAGTTAAAGCGGTTCCGTTAGTTTAATTCCCTGCCCGGTCACGTTGCTGGTGCCGCAGATACCTGCAGTAGAAGAGCAGGTGTCGGCCTTTGCGGTACGGGTCGCTGTCTTTGCTCAGTGCTTTGTACCCCGTGACACGGAGGCAGGTGAGGAAACTCCCCGCTGCTCCTCCGGCCGCCCTTGTGTCTGCTGGGGGTCGCCCCAGCCCCTTTCCCAGGGGATTGCAGGAAGGGTGGTGAGCAGGGCCCCGGGTGTACGAGCCCTGGCCTCTGCACAGGGAGCCCGTTCTGCTCCGGGGCTGCTGCGGTGCGGGCGCTCCGCTGGTCTGGTCGCTGGCGGCAGCTCTTGGAGCCGGCTGGGCTGCGCGGGCGTCGGGGGTTTGCTCACGGCAAGAAGCGGAGGCGTCGGTGTGAGGGAAGAGTTTCGAGACCGGCCGAGGTTCGGCTGTAGGCATAGTAGGAAGTACCCTTTTATGCAGTTGTTTTTGTTGTTTCAGGCTGGCGGTTTTCCGCTGAGGGTTTGGGGGTGGCAAAATGGTTTAATAGCCTGCCATTTTTTTTTTTTAAATTTTAGATGCATTGCATTTTTTTGGAATTCCTGACTATGGGAGATGGAACCTTGTTTTTTTTCCCCACCGTTTTTACTGTGTGCTGTGTAAGTTGCTGATGTCTTGATCTATGCTCTTTTTTCTCTCTTAATAGGACTGATGGTGAAATTGTCCAGCGAGGGTTAGGGTGAGCATCTTGTACTCGCCTGTATACGGAGCTTGAGAGTTTCTCGAGAAGGCATCTTCCCCAGAACTTCTCAGAGAAGAGGGTCTGCGTTCTTTGCGCTGGTAACAGTCTCCAGCCAGGGTCTGTCTTCTGTCGTAGGCCCGGGCACGCGAGCCTTCCCATTACTCCGTTTCTGACTTTTTCATGACGCGCCTGATGAGACGTGTCGTAGTGCCGGTCACAGCAGTTACGTTTCCGTGTAGTTTTTCACCTGTTGTGTGTTTAGCACCGGTTTCTGTGGTTGTAAGGTGCCTGTGTTAGATCTTTCAGCCGCCGTGGTTTTTCCGTCAGCTGACCGCCGCTGTGATTCCTTGAGGGGTTCAGTGGTAAGGAGGCGGTCGGTGGTGCTTGTTCCGTGTGCGCTATACTGCACATTAATGAGGTCTCGATGCTCCGGAGGTTTATTCTTTTGCGGTAGGCGGGCGCATCGGTAGCCGCACCGAGGGTCTCGTGCTCCTCGACTCACCGGGGTACCGCCGACCGAGCGCTCCCCGTCTCGCGCGAGAAGCTCCACACACAGATCTGTCCAGCACGTCTCGTGTCCGAGAAGGTGACGAGTGGTCCAGGATGCGCTGGGGTATCCGCTGTCGAGCGGTCTGTTCTCACGGAGCCCTCTTCTGGGACGACGACTTCTCCGCGTCCTGTGGATGTTGGGTCTTGGGGCCCGGCTTCTCGCGCGTCCACCGTTGCGGTTGCGGCCGCGGCCGTATCTTTTCGTCAGGGGCCGTGGCATTTGACTTCCGGGGTGGAAGGTGCTAAGGGTCGTACGCGTAGGGCCAGGTGTTGCTTTGGCTTTGGTTTTCTGTGATGGCTGGCTGGCTGTTGTTGGAGTCTAGAGGGTATTCCTACATGGAAAGGAGATCTCCGGAACCGTTAAGCTGTTGCTCCGCAGCCGGGTGACTCGTTCGATGCCGTTTTCAGATGCAGTGAGACGAGCCGTGCACCAAAGGGTTAGAGGAGGGGCGGGGGAGCGGCCATAAGAAGGTGGGTTGGCACGCAGTGTCAGCGGGCAGATGCGGCCGATGGCTGTGTGAGCAGCTGACAGGTCTTGGTAGGTTTGTTGTATTCCAAAGGCACGAAGTAGCGAGCGAAGCAGGGTATCGGCACTGCGGGTGGCTGGGGCGAGGTGAGCTGGGACTGGTGGGCTGCAGCAGAGAAGTTACTTTTCAGGCGTTGTGTCGTTTGTGAAGTTTATAAGCATCCCTTATGGGTTGTGTTTTACAGGTGGTACCGGAGCCTCAATGCGGCAGCTGGCAGAGGTAGGGTGGGTGGGCGGCCGAGGTAGAGGAGGAGGAGAGGGGAATGGGCACGGGCAGGCTGTGGTTTCGGGCGGTATCTCAGCACGTGCCTTTTGTTTTGGCTTTCGCAGGTCACGCACGTAGCCTCGGAGGGGCGAAGCTGCGCGCCGACCAGCGGCCTGAGGAGGCGAGGCGGTTGTCAGCCGGGCCGGCGTCCAAGAGCGGAGCATCCTGCGGCAGCTCGGTCAAGCATTTCTGTGCGTTTGTGCAGGTGTTACGCAGCTGCCTTTGGAGTTGGGTGAGCTTTTGAGGTGGTGAGCTAAGGAGCAGCAAGGAGGAGCGTGGGGCTGGTGATTTCTCCCAAGCGTGACGGTATTTCTCTGTCTGTTGCTACCTTAGGGGGGCCGCAAGCGATGACAGCTGCAGCGTCCAACACGGGAATCGGTGCGGAGCAGTTGAGCGGAAGACCACGTTCCTTTTGAGGAGGAGGGTGTTTCGAGGAGGTCTGTGGTGACCCGTGTGACAGCTACCACTGTCAGCGGTGTGTGTGGTTTTTTTTTTTTTTTTCTGTAGGCGATGAGGAGGAACGTGGCAACTGCAGGAGTAATCAGGTTAGTTGATGTGGTTTCTGCTGAGGATGGACGCGGATCCCCAGCCCTCTGGAAGCGAAGCTGAGGGACCAGGGACCGTTGTCCTGCAGTGCGTAACTTTGATTTCAGTTGGAAAAGGGATTTTCCTGGAATGGAAATCTTTCTCCTTCAAAGAAATTGCGTTGTACGAACTGCCTGTCGGACTCTGTGTGCTTGGCTGTAGAAGTCATGAGCAGTGAGACTTTTTGCCCTCTTTTGAAAAACAAAACAACAGCAAAGTCAATTTGTTTCCAAAGACTGAAGCACAGCAAGTGTTCCAAAAGTGGATGGCGTCACTGGTCTTTACATTCTCGGTTGCAACGGTCGAGATACGATTAAAAAATGTTCCTCTGCGTGCTTTGGTACAGCCAGAAGCCTTAGTGCATCTGCCAGTCCTGTTCGGTGGCCTTACCTGTTGCAGCCCTGGGGATTTGAATTTCTTTTTTTTTTTTTTTCTTTTTAATGAGTAAAACCATGTGGGGGATCTATTATTTCACTGATCTTTTCCTGTCATATATGAAACTCTAGAGAAAGTTAAAATTGTATAATTGGCAGAATGACTAACGCGGTTTAAACTCGCTGCCGAATCAGTACAGCATGTAATGTATGAGGTGTACTTAAGCGGTCAGGGGTTTCTCTAACTCTTTCCAAGCCAGAGGCAGCTGCATGTTACTGAGTTTCTTCCCTGTGTTTTGACAGAGCGCTCTGAAGTACTTGGTTTCTAATCATGTGACATGATAGAACAAGGTGGGGCAGGAGCAGAGTCAAATAACAACTGTGTATTTTGGAGACAGGTGTAAGCATAGATCTAGATGGGGGTGTACAGCCTTGTTCTGCAGCAGCGCTCTAAGGAAGGGCATCAAACATGAGCAAGAGCAGTTGCTTTTCTGCTAAGAAGGGGTTGGAAATCGTATCTGTTTGTCTTTCTATGGAGTGTTAAGTATTCAAATCACTCTGGTTTGTAGAGGATGTGTCTGTATTTCGGGCTGGTCTCCTTCAGTTCGACTGCTCTCCTGTCCCTCGTTCTATTGAATTCCTCTCCTTGCTTCTGTGTTGTTCTTCTAATGTGCTGAACTATGGCTGGGGCCTTTTGTTTCCCGATGTCTTGCTGTGAGTGTCCGGTGCTGCGCAGCAGCTCGCCCCCCCCCCCCAGGTTTGCCTGCCGGTGGCTCAGCGCTCTCGCCCCGCGGGGCCAGCTCTGTCTCTGTCCAAGCTTTCTGCCACGGCTGTCCGGTGGGGAAAGGGGCAGTTGTTGCTCTGGGGAGCCCGTCCGGGCGTGGTCCGAGACGGGGAACGTGGCAGAGCCGAGTGCGAGCAAGAGCCATGGCACCGTCCTTTGGCGGACGCCCTGCCACCCCTCTGCTGTGCGGCAGCTGGCGTCGATGATCTGGCGGGGGGCAGGCATCGAGCATGGATTCTGTCTCGTGGGCTGTGGCAGGTGAGTGCTCGTCTGTGGGTTATGCCGGGGAGAGCCGTTGGTGTCGGTCATCCCCCACCCCTCTCCGGGTCCCCCTGTACCCCCAGTGTCAGAGAAAGACGCAGGTGCTGCTGCGCCGCTGTGACCGCACGGGGGTGCTGCGTGAAACGGCGCTTTGTGCTGCCTGCGCGTGGGGGGTGTGCGGTACTGCAGGCCGGGGTACGCGCATGCGCGCTGGCGGCCGCCTGCGGCGCGCTCTGCTACCACGATTTGACTAGGGTTGGGTACTGGGGCGTGGTACACGCGCGTGTGCGGTGACACCGATTTGTGGCGCTCTCTGCTGCCACCCTGTGACCAAAAAGCAGTACTGCAGCCCCGAAGGCGCTGCCGCGCTCCCTGCTGCCACCCTGTGACCGAAAGTCGGTACTGCAGGCCCAGCGGAGCTTTCCGCGCTCCCTGCTGCCACCCTATGACCAAAAAGCGGTTATGCAGCCCCGGCGGCGCTGCCGCGCACCCTGCTGCCACCCTGTGACCAAAAGACGGTACTGCAGCTCCGGGTGCGCGCTGCCGCGCTCTCTCCTGCTACCGCCTACAGTGAGTGGGCTACGCACCGGACGCTCTCATCTTAGTGCCCCGCGGCGGCCCCTTCCCCTGGGGATGTTTGGAAAGGCAGTGGGCGGGGCCTGGGGTAGATGAGTCCCGGGCTCTGCCCAGGGAGCTCCTTCTGTGCGAGGTGAGAGCTGTGGGATTGGGCAAGCTCCAGCAGCACCCACAGTAGAGAGAGCCCTGGGATGCAGCTTGGGCTTTTTTTTTTTATTATTTGTCAGCAGTTTCATACGGAGTGTTAAGGGGTGATGAGAGGGTTCTAAAACACACAGCTTTTTTAACTGACAGTTTTGCTGTGGTTTTGTTCTAGGTTGTCCTGGGTTACAGTGCAAAATGTGCCAAAAGAAAAAAATATTCTATTACCATCTTCAGGAGCTGTTGAGACCAGGTGGGGCGGTGCTCTCTGCCTCCCCCCCCCCCGGACTATCTCCTGTTACTGGGCACAACAATGCCTTATCGCCTGACTCATCGATAACTCGCTCCTGGACTATCTCCTGTTAATGGCCCATCAAGGAACTGCCTCACGACTCCCCATCCCATTGTGAGATGCTCCGCCCGGGGGGGGGGGGGGGGGGGGGGCGGGGGGGAAGGAGCCAAGCAGTCCATGCCAAATAAAAACAGAGATTTTGAACACCCTAGCAGCCTTCTTCCAGTGGATTCCCAGAGGAGCTTTTCCCCCCACTGGAGTTCCAGAGGACAAGAGCTACCTACCTACCACTGGACCTTCGGAGGAAGACCAGACTCTTTTACCTGATTGCTGCTTCCACAGAACTACATCCATCGCTTCAGGAGGACTGCAGCCAGCATCTTATCGGACTGCTACTGCCACCCTAACAGGGTGTCAGGTTGTATTCCTGACTCTGTCAGTGTAAACCAGTGGGTTGTTTGTTTTTTCCCTGCCTTGTGTTATATATATATATATATATATTTTTATATATATATATATTAGTAAAGAACTGTTATTCCTATTCCCCATATCTTTGCCTGAACGCCCGTTAATTTCAAAATTATAATAATTTGGAGGGAAGGGGGTTGCACTTTCCATTTCAAGGGAGGCTCCTGCCTTCCTCCACAGACACCTGTCTTTCAAACCAAGACATAGGTGCACTGGATTTTCCTGGAATTCTGAACTTCCTGCAGGATGGCAACTTGTTTTTTGTGACAAGGGTTTGTGATCCCATTTCCTTTCCTAGGACTGAAGGTGAGATTATCGAGTAGCATGAGGATGTGCACCACATCTGCACCTGTCTATGCCCCCCCATACCCCTGTCTCTGCCTTCAGGTGGGGTTTTTCCCATGCCACCCCGATCTTTGTGGCCTTGACTCCCGTGTGTGTGCCTGGCCCTACTTGTCATGTCCCTGCCTCCCATGGGCCTGCCTTGCCTGCTTTTTTTCATGGTAGGGATGGACAACGACAAGAGTATATGTAAGAAGGCAGTCTTTATTAAGTTGCAAAAACCAAGATGGCTGAGATGGTGCAGCAGAAAAAGCGTACCCTTTTATAACCTTTCTTATCTGTCCACCTGTTCATGCACTAAGGCTGCTAAAATGATTCGCTCAATAGCTTTGTCCATTCACCTCCATTCACATAATGATTGGCTGGAGCTCCTACTGTATTTCTCACTGTACCTACTGTTCTCTTGCCAAGTTTCTGCTCTGTGGTATTACTTGCTCAGTCTCTTCTTGCTCAATCTCTTATAACTTCCTCAAACTTGTTTACAACATTCTTCATCCACTTCTTCTGTCTTTTCAAGGGTATACTGGAATGCTGTCAAGGTCAACTTCATCTTCCTCAATCAGGTTATCCCTGACAGATTTTTGTACCCACTTTATGGGTGTGCATAGCTCACACCCTATCCTCCCCCTGTGCACCTGCCTTCCTCCCCCCCCCCCGCCCCCCCACCATGGGTGTGCCTTGCACCTGCCTCCCATTACCATGTTTTGTGTCCCCCCCCCTTGTCCCTGCTCCATGCACCTGCCTTGCCCCCACCGCTACAAGAAGTGCTGCTCCAGATGCAAACTGTTTTAAACAAACTGTTTGCATTCCAAACTTCGCTCTGGCACTTCCTTGGGCCCAAAATGCCATCACCAGTAGATATCAGGGGGAATGAGGGGCACCCAGCAGGGACACCCTGAAGTCTCATGGTTTCCATCAGGCTTTCCCAAGGGCAGGGGTGGGTGGGAGAGTGGAAAAGCAGTATAGCTTTTTACATTTTCTTCCTACATCTCCCTCTTCAGAGCTCCTTGTCCCTGGGTGCTTGTTCTTGCCTGTGGCCCCTGTTCCTGATGGGCTCCAGGTGTGGCCAGTGGGGCTAATAACAGGGCCGGCCCTCCTGTGGGCTATAAAGGGGCTGCCTGAGGGAGCTGATAAAGGGGAACTGGCTGAGGAGGTAGCTGGAGGTACCTCCAGAATGGAATGGCTGGTCCCTGTGGTAAGGAAGGATCCCCCTGAGCTGTCCATGATGGAGCAGACCACCAGCACACGTTGCTGGCAGCTTGGTGCCTGCATCGGCTGTGTGTGTGAGCCGCTGGCCAGCCTGGCAGTGGAGGGGAGTTGAGAGAAAAGTGTTGGGGTGCTGAAGATCTGAGCTGGTGCCAGGAGCTGGGGTGAGTCACACGTTCTCCTGTGTGTGTCCCGGTCCACCTCTGCTGCCCTGCCTGCCGCTCCTTCTGCTGCCTGGGAAAGGGCTGCCCAGGGATGGGGAGGGCCAGCAATGGCTTTCTGTCCTGGCCCCTTTGCTGTGGGAGCCTGATGGACAGCCTAACACCTTCCTGATTGCACTGGGGCTTCCCCTCAAGCCAGGGGGAGAGGCAGGGCTGGAAGAAAGTGGAGGCTGAGATGGGGTGCGAAGTCAGGGAAAATGTGGAAGTCAAGATGGGGGTGGAAATGGTGTCACTTTTTACATTGTCTTTGTAAGGCTCCCTCTTTTTGTCTTCCTGACCCTATGTGTTAGTTCTTGCCTCTGTTTCTTTTCCCCTATTGCTTTACAATATTCCGCTGTCCCTTGTCTTGTCCCTGCTTTGTGGTCCTGCTGGTCCCTTTGGCCTCTCTCTCCTGCTCCTCCTCGCTCTTATGTATTCCTCCATCTCTCCCTGGGTTTTTTGCTCAGTGTCCCAGTACTCCTCTCTCTATGCTACTGTCCTGCTCCCTGTCCCTCTCCTGTTTGCAGCATCCCGTTTACTGGCTGCCTGTCCCCCACCTCTTCTCTACCTTCCTCCTGCTTTTTCCCTTCTCTCCTGCTGCGTTTGCTGTGTTTGCACACCGAGCCTTGTAGCCAGCTAAGTGCCAGGATTTGTTCTGGGCAGAGGTGAGTAAACTTTTCCTGCCTCCTCTGTGCCCCTGGATGGTATTCAAGCCCCTGGGTGCAGAGCTCGTGGCTGTGGGCAGGTGCCGGGGAGGGGGCCATGTGCTGTGGGGCTTTGCCCAGGCCCCTGTTCCTGATGGGCTCCAGCTGGGGCAGGTGTGGCCACTGAGGCTAATGATGGGGCTGGCCCTACTTTGGGCTATGAAGGGGGCTGCCTGGGCATGCCTGCCTGCAGGAGCTGGCTGAGGAGTCAAACCAAGGGGCTTCCACAGGCAACTGTCTCCAGCTGGTCCCTGTGGCAAGGAAGGATCCCTCCCACCCATCCACAACAGAGAATGCCACCATAACACAGCACCAGGACCTTGGCGCCTCTGTTGGCTGCACACGTGTGAGCTGCTGCATGTCCAGGAAACCTCGTGAGAGAAGTGCATTGAGTCACCCACCGCCTGCTCCTAAGGTCAGGCAGCTGGCACTGTGGAGGAGGAAGGGGCAGAGACAGAGAGAAAAGCCTCGGGGCGGTGAAGGTCTGCCGTTGTCACCAGGAGCCACGTGTCCCCTCGTGTGTGTCCAGGGCCATCCCTGCCCCGGTTCTCTGGATCTCTGCCTGCCTCCTTGCCTGTCCCTGCCTCTGTCTGCCTTTCAGGCTGTCTAGTTCCCCAAAGCTTTTTGCTCTTTTGCTAGCATTGCCCTGTAAAGTGTCACCTTCTACCTTTCCTTTCTATGTCGTTTCCTTTCTGGCACCCCACCAGCTCTGATTTCATTCTTCCTCATTGCTTGTGAAACTGGCATTTCTAGGTCCCCTCTCTCCGTGTCTCAGTTTACCCAGTTGCCTATGATTTTGGGAAGGGTGGTGGTTGGGGCCTGGGGTAGATGAGCCCTGAACTCTCCCAGGAAGCTCCTTCTTACGTGCGAGGCAAGAACTCTGGGACTAGGCAGGGTCCAGCAGCACCCACAGTAGAAAGTGCCCTGGGATGAAGCTTGGGCTTTTTTTTTTTCTTGTTTTTATGTCAGCAGTTTCCTAGGGGGTGTTCAGGGGTGACAGGAGGGTTTTAAAACACACAGCCTTTTTTTTAACTGATAGTTTTGGTGCTGTTTTGTTCTAGGTGCACTGGATTTTCCCGGAATTCTGAACTTCCTGCAGGATGGCAACTTGTTTTTTGTGAGGAGTGTTTGTGACCGCATTTCCCTTCCTCGGACTTGAAGGTGAGAATATCGAGCAGCCGTGAGGATGCGCACCACGTCTGCACCTGTCTATGCCCCCCCATACCCCTGTCTCCGCCTTCAGGTGGGGTTTTTCCCATGCCACCCCCAACTCGGTGGCCTTGCTAAGGGTGGGTGTGCCTGGCCCCAAATCCACCCGGCGCCTCCCCCCCGCCGTGAGCGTGCCTTGCTGCTGTTCTTCGGCACTGGCCACTGTAGGCGTGCCCTGCTTGCCCCCCCCCCCCCCGACCCCCCCCGTGTGCCTTTTCTGCCCCGGCACCGCCCCCCCCCGTGGGCGTGCCCTGCTTCCCCGCGCCCCGCCCCGGCACCGCTCCCCCCGTGGGAGTGCCTTGCTGCTTTGCACCTCGCCCCAGCACCGCCCCCCCCCATGGCCTCGCCGACAGTGGCTGTGCCCTGCCCGGCCCCCACCCCCTCCCCTTCCCGGGTTTGCCTTTGTTATTCTGCACCCCACCCCAGCACCGCCCCCCCCGGGCGTGACTTTTTTGCCCCATGCCCCACCCTCCCGTTGGCGTGCCTTGCTGCCCCCCCCCCCCCCCGGCCCCGCCCCCCCCTTGTGTCCCATCCCCACCACTTGCCCGGGGGCGGGGCCTGGGGTATATGAGCCTCGGCCTCTGCTCAGGGAGCTCATTCTGCTCTGGGGCTGCTGGCGCTGGCAGCTCCAGACCCAGCTGCCTCTGCGGGCATGGGGCTTCGGGCGCGGACAGGAGCGCAGGCGGCTGCGGCAGGGAAGAGCTGCGGCCGGGGACACCAGGCCACCCCTGTACTCCTCAGGCCCCCATTGGCTCCAGCCCCTCAGCGAGGACCAGATGTGCTCCTGGGCCTGGCCAGGCCCTGCCGGGACGCGTTCCACCCCGTCGGGCCCCCTGCCACCAGCTACGCCGAGCGCTGCTGCCTCTGCCCGGCCCCGGGGGCGCCGGGGCCAGAGGTTGTCGTCCCCAAGTGGGGTCACAGCATCTTTTGGGGGGGGTCGATGGCACCGACGCCGAGCCATCCTGCAGCCTGGCTTTGCACCGCAGGCATCTCCGTAAGCTGTCCGAGTTCCTCCCTCCCCTTCGTGTGCCCCTCAGTCCCCTCCATTTCCCATCCAGGCACCAGAATCAATCTGCGTGACAAGTGGCCTTCTCAGAACCACAGGCCTTCAAAGGGCCTTCTCTCACTTGCCTAGTCCTCTCAGAAGGACACGGGCGTTGCTCTGTGTGGACTCATTTGTCTTTCCTGGCACCTCTCCTGAGCTGCTTTGTCACTTGTTTTGGTTCGAGTCGCTTCAGTGTTACTTAAGGTGCTTGGTACAGTTCCTGATGCTTTGGGGCTCTTTTCCCCGACGGTTTTTCCTTGGTTTTGGTTTTTGGTTTGGGTTCCGTTTGATTTCAACCCGATCCTGGGGTTTTCTGTCCTTTGGGACTTATTTCTGTTGAGGGAGGCAGATGGAGAAAAGTAGGAGTCTCAGTGTCTTACAACTGCTGGTGATCTACAATATTCCCTTTGCAACCAGAGAGCTCTGAGAGGAGGATTCTTGCAGGCTGTCATTCGGCTTTGTCATTCGGTCCCGTCCAGAATGTAGCGCTGGTACAAGTTCTGCAACAGACAGGAACGGGTCTAGCCTTGTTACGCGGGCTTTCTTTTTCCTTGCAGGTCGGACTTGAGACTTGCAATGGCCTTTTCCTTCGCTAAAAAAACACGCCCCGGACTCGCCGCAGACTCGGCAGCGTCGCGGATTTCGCCGGACCGCGCCGCTGGCAGAGCCGGCGGCCGACGGGGTCGCGGGCGCTCGGCACTGCGTCGGCCGGAGGCTCCCGTTGGCGCAGCAGCGACGGTCGGGGGCGGCGCAGCTGGACAGCCGGAGGTTTGGTGTCGCGGCGTATCTGCTGTGCGCGGGTTCGCTTCCCCGGGATTTTGGGCTGCTCTGGAAAAACGGGTGGCGGAGCCGGAGAGAAGAGCGGGCGGTGGCTACAGGCCGAGTCGCCGCTCGGGGAGGTTGCGCTCCGCGGAGCTTCAAGCTTTGGAGACGGAGTGCAAAACCGTCGAGCGTCCCAAGTGGACCGCGGCAGGCGTCCTGGCTCCGGTCGCGTCGAGGCGCTCCGGTGGTTTTTCCTGGGGAATTCCAAAGTGGTCAGTTTCTATTAGTTTAATTTTTACCGCTCGTTTACGTCAAAACGTTTAAAATAAAAATGTCCGTCACAGTAACCAGAATAGTCTTTGGGAGCAAATACTGCCCGTCGTCCGCTCTAGCTATTGCTTCCCGCTTTGCAGACAGTACTTACTCCCCATTGATGTAATCAAAGGGCAAGCAGCAGAATATCAACAACAGAGCACTAACTGGAAGTAATAGCTGTAGCGAAACAACTCTAACAGGAAAAGAATAAAATCACGCGTCCTAGTTAATCCACTTCGTGGTAAAGTCACAAAATATTAGAGCGCGCCTAAAGAGAAGAAATATTACCTAGGGTTGAGTAATGACTAAATTTAGTGGCAGATGTTACTTAATGAACCAGGCAGTAATGATTCCCGGTCCGTACTGCAATTCAAAAAATGAATAGTTTAGAGACCCTCTTGAAGTGATAAAGACAGAAAACTAATTGGGAGTCGTTAACAGCTCCATTTAAACATAACCACTGCTAAACCAATTGAACTGGAAACTAATTGGGAGGCTCTAACGCTTAAACGAGCACACCGCTGTAAGCAAGCTGGGAGGCAACAGTGACTCCTGCTTAGAACCAAAAGAGTAATCGAAGCTTTAGATCTTTAGATAAAGAGAAATAAAAAAAGGAATCGTTCAATAACGGCTCCGTTTAAACGTAGGTACTAAAAGAATTCCCGGGCGGTGGTGAACTAACATAACGCTAAAAGATTTAGATTTAAAATAAAAGGAAAATTAGAAAACCAACAGGGAGTCACGACTGCCAAAATTTAAACATAGCCGTTGGGGGGGGGGGAGGAGGGGACGGGTACCAATTCCTTCCAAGTAGAGCTAAAAGAAAAAACCGACGCCCATTAAATCCGACGAACAAAAACTTAGATTTCATTTTAGAAACAGATCGAACGCTAACTGGGCATCATGAATGCCCGTTTAACAATACTAGCCATCTTAAACTGATGCATTAAAGATACCCCCGCAGCACCATCAGATGAAAATTTTCTCCTTGGGAAGCAGAAATAGAATACCAATTGGGAGCAGTTTAGGGTAACGGTCGTCGTGAACGTACCCCTAATTCGAGTCCTAATTCACAATCCGAAACCGTGATTTCCAACGGTAATGAACCTTTTCCTCTTGTGTCAGTCGGGTGCCTGCGCTTTGCTCCTGCTCCCTTCAGCAGCGGTACACGGAGCGCTCGCTGGCTGTGAGCCGTTCGTTCAGCGGCTTTTTGTACCAGTCAACTCTTCAATCGGGCCATTTAAATAACAGACTATTCTCTCAAATTCCAGCTCAAACGCGCGGCACGAATTAACGGCGCCCGAGGACCATGCCATTTACTAGTGCCGCCCCGGAGCTGAGCCTGCTTATTGCGAGGCTCTTCTCGCAAGAGCCCCTCACGCACGCCCGCACGCCCGCAGGTCCCGTCACCGGTGCTCCGCGCCGGCCTAACCGCGGACCGGCAGGGCGGGCGGAGAAACTGCCCGGAAGCCGTGGAGAGCGAGACGGATTCGAGAGCGAGACGGATTCAACAGCGATTCCTGCCGAAACACGCAAGGAACGCAGCTCTGCACGGCGGGGCGGCGGCCTGTCCCCTCCTGGCCGCGCGGCCCCATCCCCGCCGCGGGCAGCCTCAGCCTTCAGAAGATGGCGGCGCCATACCCCCCCCCCCCGCCCCCCTCCAAGCACCGGCCGCAGCTCCGGAGAGAAACGACGCGGATGCGGCCCCGAGACAGCGGCGCCGCCACCGCGGCCGCCGTCGGCACTCGTTTCGCGGGGGACTCACCGGCTCCTCCGGGGCTCCGGCAGGCTCCCGCCGCTTCCCCGCGGTCCTCCATGATGCCGGAAGTGCCCCTCAGTCCTCCGAACTTGCGCTCTATGGGCCCGCAGTCCTCCAGGATGCCCAAGTGCCGGTTCGGTGCGGGGGGCCCTGGAGTAGATGAGCCCCGGGCTCTGCCCAGGGAGCTCCTTCTGGGCGAGAGCTGTGGGACTGGGCAGGGTCCAGCGGCACCCACAGGAGAGAGTGCCCTGGGCTGCAGCTTGGGTTTTGGTGGGGTTTTTTTGGTTTGGGTTTTTTTTTTTTTTTTTACGTCGGCAGTTTCCTACGGGGTGTTCAGGGGTGACAGGAGGGTTTTAAAACACACAGCCTTTTTTTAACTGATAGTTTTGGTGCTGTTTTGTTCTAGGTGCACTGGATTCTCCCAGAATTCTGAACTTCCTGCAGGATGGCAACTTGTTTTTTGCGAGGAGTGTTTGTGACCGCATTTCCCTTCCTCGGACTTGAAGGTGAGAATATCGAGCAGCCGTTAGGATGCGCACCACGTCCGCACCTGTCTATGCCCCCCCATCCCTCCGTCCGTGGCTGCAGGTGGGATTTTTCCCATGCCACCCCCAACTCGGTGGCCTTGCCAAGGGTGGGTGTGCCTGGCCCTACTTCTCGTGTCCCTGCCTCCAATGGGTGTGCTTTGCCTGCTTTGTGTTCCCTCTTTATGGGTGTGCATAGCTCACACTGTTGTCCTCGCCCTGTGCTTCTGCCTTGCACCTGCCTCCCATGGGCATGCATTGTCCCCCCCTTGTCTCTGCTCCATGCAGCTGCCTTGCCCCCACCTCTCCAAGTATTGCTGCTCCAGGTTTACAGCACGAATAAACTGTTAGCATTCCGAACTTTGCTCTGGCACTTCCTTGGGCCCCAAATCCCTAAGACTACCGCAAAATGCCATCACCAGTAGATGTCAGGGGGAATGAGGGGCACCCAGCAGGGACACCCTGAAGTCTCATGGTTTCCATCAGGCTTTCCCAAGGGCAGAGGTGGGTGGGAGAGTGGAAAAGCAGCATTACTTTTTACGTTTTCTTCCTACATCTCCCTCTTCTGAGCTCCTTGTCCCTGGGTGTTTGTTCTTGCCTGTGGCCCCTGTTCCTGATGGGCTCCAGGTGTGGCCAGTGGGGCTAATGGCATGACTGGCCCTGCTGTGGACTATAAAGGGGCTGCCTGAGGGAGCTGGTAAAGGGGAACTGGCTGAGGAGGAGCTGGAGGTGCCTCCAGCATGGAATGGCTGGTCCCTGTGGTGAAGAAGGGTTCCTCTGAGCTGTCCGTGATGGAGCAGACCACCAGCATGTGTTGCCAAGAGCTTGGTGCCTGCATCGGCTGTGTGTGAGCCGCTGGCCAGCCTGGCAGTGGAGGGGAGTTGAGAGAAAAGTGTTGGGGCACTGAAGGTCTGAGCCGGTGCTGGGAGCTGGGGTGAGTCACGTGTTCTCCCATGCACATCCTGGTCCATCTCTGCTGCCCTGCCTGTCGCTCCTTCCGCTGCCTGGGAAAGGGCTGCCCAGGGATGGGGAGGGCCAACGATGGCTTTCTGTCCTGGCCACTTTGCTGTGGAAGCCTGCCAGGCACCCTGCTGCCATTCCGATGGCACTGGGGCTTCCCCTCAAGCCAGGGGGAGGTGGCAGGGCTGGAAGAAAGTGGAGGCTGAGATGGGGTGCGAAGTCAGGGAAAATGTGGAAATCAAGAGTGGGTGGAAATGGTGTCACTTTTTACATTGTCTTTGTAAGGCTCCCTCTTTTTGTCTTCCTGACCCTATGTGTTAGTTCTTGCCTCTGTTTCTTTTCCCCTATTGCTTTACAATATTTGCCTGTCCCTCGTCTTGTCCTTGCCTTGTGGTCCTGCTGGTGCCTTTGGACTCTTTCTCCTGCTCCTCCTCTCTCTTATGTATTCCTCCACCTCTCCCTGGGTTTTTTGCTCAGTGTCCCAGTACTCCTCTCTCTATGCTACTGTCCTGCTCCCTGTCCCTCCCCTGTTTGCAGCATCCCGTTTACTGGCTGCCTGTCCCCCACCTCTTCTCTATCTTCCTCCTGTTTTTTCCCTTCTCTCCTGCTGTCCTGCTGCGTTTGAGCACTGAGCCTTGTAGCCAGCTCAGTGCCAGGATTTGTTCTGGGCAGAGGTGAGTAAACTTTTCCTGCCTCCTCTGTGCCCCTGGATGGTATTCAAGCCCCTGGGTGCAGAGCTCGTGGCTGTGAGCAGGTGCCAGGGAGGGGGCCATGTGCTGTGGGGATTTGGCCAGGCCCCTGTTCCTGACGGGCTCCAGCTGGGGCAGGTGTGGCCAGTGAGGCTAATGATGGGGCTGGCCCTGCTTTGGGCTAGGAAGGGGGCTGCCTGGGCATGCCTGCCTGCAGGAGGTGGCTGAGGAGTCAAACCAAGGGGCTTCCACAGGCAGCTGTCTCTAGCCGGTCCCTGTGGCAAGGAAGGATCCCTCCCAGCCGTCCCCAACAGAGCACGCCACCATAACACAGCACCAGGACCTTGGCGCCTCTGTTGGCTGCACACGTGTGAGCTGCTGCATGTCCAGGAAACCTCGTGAGAGAAGTGCATTGAGTCACCCACCGCCTGCTCCTAAGGTCAGGCAGCTGGCACTGTGGAGGAGGAAGGGGCAGAGACAGAGAGAAAAGCCTCGGGGCGGTGAAGGTCTGCCGTTGGCACCAGGAGCCACGTGTCCCCTCGTGTGTGTCCGGGCCCATCCCTGCCCTGGTTCTGCAGGTCTCTGCCTGCCTCCTTGCCTGTCCCTGCTTCTGTCTGCCTTTCAGGCTGTCTAGTTCCCCAAAGCTTTTTGCTCTTCTGCTAGCATTGCCCTGTAAAGTATCACCTTCTACCTTTCCTTTCTATGTCTCTTCCTTTCTGGCACCCCACCAGCTCTGATTTCATTCTTCCTCGTTGCTTGTGACAATGGCATTTCTAGGTCTCCCTCTCTCGGTGTCTCCGTTTATTCAGTTCCCTGTGATTGTGGGAAGGGTGGTGGTCGGGGTCTGGGTCTCTGCTCAGGGAGCTCATTCTGCTCTGAGGTTGCTGTGGTGTGGGTGCTCTGTTGGTGCTATCAGCGGTGGCAGTTTGGGAGCTGGCTGGGCTGTGTGGGTATTGCGGTTTGGACACGGAGAGAAGCAGAAGCATCTGAGGTACGAGTTGTGGGACTGGGCAAGGTCCAGCAGCACATAGAGAGTGCCATTGGATGCCGGTTTGTTGGTTTTGATGTCAGCAATTTTATACTGAGTGTTCAGGGGTGGCAAGATACTTTAAAAACACAGAATTTTTTTTAACTGAATTTTTTTTGTTCTAGCTGCACTGGATTTTCCTGGAACTCTGGACTTCATGCAGGATGTAACCTTGTTTTTTTCCCTAGTTTGGCTGACAGCTTTTCCCTTAATAGGACTGAAGGTGAGATTATTAGGTATTAGAATGTGCAACATGTATGCACCTGTATATGCCACTCCCTATCCACCTGTCCATGCCTCATTCAGAAGATGGCGGCGCCATACCCGCCCCCCCCCCTCCAAGCACCGTCCGCAGCTCCGGAGAGAAATGACGCGGATGCGGCCCCGAGACGGCGGTGCCGCCACCGCGGCCGCCGTCGGCACTCGTTTCGCGGGGGACTCACCGGCTCCTCCAGGGCTCCGGCAGGCTCCCGCCGCTTCCCCGCGGTCCTCCATGATGCCGGAAGTGCCCCTCAGTCCTCCGAACTTGCGCTCTATGGGCCCGCAGTCCTCCAGGATGCCCAAGTGCCGGTTCGGTGCGGGGGGCCCTGGAGTAGATGAGCCCCGGGCTCTGCCCAGGGAGCTCCTTCTGGGCAAGGCGAGAGCTGTGGGACTGGGCAGGGTCCAGCGGCATCCACAGGAGAGAGCGCCCTGGGATGCAGCTTGGGTTTTGGGTGTGGTTTTTTTTTTTTTTTTTTTTACGTCGGCAGTTTCCTAGGGGGTGTTCAGGGGTGACAGGAGGGTTTTAAAACACATAGCCTTTTTTTTAACTGATAGTTTTGGTGCTGTTTTGTTCTAGGTGCACTGGTTTTTCCCGGAATTCTGAACTTCCTGCAGGATGGCAACTTGGTTTTTGTGAGGAGTGTTTGTGACCGCATTTCCCTTCCTAGGACTTGAAGGTGAGACTATCGAGCAGCCGTGAGGATGCGCACCACGTCTGCACCTGTCTATGCCCCCCCATCCCTCCGTCTTGCGGCTATACGTCGGGTCATCTTCTGAGCTATACGTCGGGACGTCTGTTGGTCTCTACGTTGGAACGTATGTTGGTTTCTACGTCTGGCTTGACGTTAATTTCAGCTCTACTTCGGAATGTCTTTTGGGATATACGTCGGGACGTGTGTTGGGCTCTATGTCGGGACATCTCTCGGGCTCTACGTCAGGACGTCTTTTAGGCTCTACGTCCGGCTGTAGCTCACTTTTGGCTCTACGTCGGAACGTCTGTTGGTCTCTACTTCGATATGTCTGGCTTGAGCTCGCTTTCGGCTCTACGTCGGGACGTATGTTGAGTTCTACAACTGGACATGTGTTGGGCTCTGCGTCGGGACGTGCGTTGGGCTCTGCGTCGGGACGTGCGTTGGGCTCTGCGTCGGGACGTGCGTTGGGCTCTGCGTCGGGACGTGCGTTGGGCTCTGCGTCGGGACGTGCGTTGGGCTCTGCGTCGGGACGTGCGTTGGGCTCTGCGTCGGGACGTGCGTTGGGCTCTGCGTCGGGACGTGCGTTGGGCTCTGCGTCGGGACGTGCGTTGGGCTCTGCGTCGGGACGTGCGTTGGGCTCTGCGTCGGGACGTGCGTTGGGCTCTGCGTCGGGACGTGCGTTGGGCTCTGCGTCGGGACGTGCGTTGGGCTCTGCGTCGGGACGTGCGTTGGGCTCTGCGTCGGGACGTGCGTTGGGCTCTGCGTCGGGACGTGCGTTGGGCTCTGCGTCGGGACGTGCGTTGGGCTCTGCGTCGGGACGTGCGTTGGGCTCTGCGTCGGGACGTGCGTTGGGCTCTGCGTCGGGACGTGCGTTGGGCTCTGCGTCGGGACGTGCGTTGGGCTCTGCGTCGGGACGTGCGTTGGGCTCTGCGTCGGGACGTGCGTTGGGCTCTGCGTCGGGACGTGCGTTGGGCTCTGCGTCGGGACGTGCGTTGGGCTCTGCGTCGGGACGTGCGTTGGGCTCTGCGTCGGGACGTGCGTTGGGCTCTGCGTCGGGACGTGCGTTGGGCTCTGCGTCGGGACGTGCGTTGGGCTCTGCGTCGGGACGTGCGTTGGGCTCTGCGTCGGGACGTGCGTTGGGCTCTGCGTCGGGACGTGCGTTGGGCTCTGCGTCGGGACGTGCGTTGGGCTCTGCGTCGGGACGTGCGTTGGGCTCTGCGTCGGGACGTGCGTTGGGCTCTGCGTCGGGACGTGCGTTGGGCTCTGCGTCGGGACGTGCGTTGGGCTCTACGTCTGTAGTTAGCTAACTTTCAGCTCTACGTCGGGACGTGCGTTGGGCTCTACGTCGGGACGTGCGTTGGGCTCTACGTCGGGACGTGCGTTGGGCTCTACGTCGGGACGTGCGTTGGGCTCTACGTCTGTAGTTAGCTAACTTTCAGCTCTACGTCGGGACGTGCGTTGGGCTCTGCGTCGGGACGTGCGTTGGGCTCTGCGTCGGGACGTGCGTTGGGCTCTGCCTCGGGACGTGCGTTGGGCTCTGCCTCGGGACGTGCGTTGGGCTCTGCCTCGGGACGTGCGTTGGGCTCTGCCTCGGGACGTGCGTTGGGCTCTGCCTCGGGACGTGCGTTGGGCTCTGCCTCGGGACGTGCGTTGGGCTCTGCCTCGGGACGTGCGTTGGGCTCTGCCTCGGGACGTGCGTTGGGCTCTGCCTCGGGACGTGCGTTGGGCTCTGCCTCGGGACGTGCGTTGGGCTCTGCCTCGGGACGTGCGTTGGGCTCTGCCTCGGGACGTGCGTTGGGCTCTGCCTCGGGACGTGCGTTGGGCTCTGCCTCGGGACGTGCGTTGGGCTCTGCCTCGGGACGTGCGTTGGGCTCTGCCTCGGGACGTGCGTTGGGCTCTGCCTCGGGACGTGCGTTGGGCTCTGCCTCGGGACGTGCGTTGGGCTCTGCCTCGGGACGTGCGTTGGGCTCTGCCTCGGGACGTGCGTTGGGCTCTGCCTCGGGACGTGCGTTGGGCTCTGCCTCGGGACGTGCGTTGGGCTCTGCCTCGGGACGTGCGTTGGGCTCTGCCTCGGGACGTGCGTTGGGCTCTGCCTCGGGACGTGCGTTGGGCTCTGCCTCGGGACGTGCGTTGGGCTCTGCCTCGGGACGTGCGTTGGGCTCTGCCTCGGGACGTGCGTTGGGCTCTGCCTCGGGACGTGCGTTGGGCTCTGCCTCGGGACGTGCGTTGGGCTCTGCCTCGGGACGTGCGTTGGGCTCTGCCTCGGGACGTGCGTTGGGCTCTGCCTCGGGACGTGCGTTGGGCTCTGCCTCGGGACGTGCGTTGGGCTCTGCCTCGGGACGTGCGTTGGGCTCTGCCTCGGGACGTGCGTTGGGCTCTGCCTCGGGACGTGCGTTGGGCTCTGCCTCGGGACGTGCGTTGGGCTCTGCCTCGGGACGTGCGTTGGGCTCTGCCTCGGGACGTGCGTTGGGCTCTGCCTCGGGACGTGCGTTGGGCTCTGCCTCGGGACGTGCGTTGGGCTCTGCCTCGGGACGTGCGTTGGGCTCTGCCTCGGGACGTGCGTTGGGCTCTGCCTCTGTAGTTAGCTTACTTTCAGCTCTGCCTCGGGACGTGCGTTGGCCTCTGCGTCGGGATTTAGCTTACTTTGAGCTCTGCGTCGGGATTTAGCTTACTTTGAGCTCTGCGTCGGGACGTGCGTTGGCCTCTGCGTCGGGATTTAGCTTACTTTGAGCTCTGCGTCGGGACGTGCGTTGGCCTCTGCGTCGGGATTTAGCTTACTTTGAGCTCTGCGTCGGGACGTGCGTTGGCCTCTGCGTCGGGATTTAGCTTACTTTGAGCTCTGCGTCGGGACGTGCGTTGGCCTCTGCGTCGGGATTTAGCTTACTTTGAGCTCTGCGTCGGGACGTGCGTTGGCCTCTGCGTCGGGATTTAGCTTACTTTGAGCTCTGCGTCGGGACGTGCGTTGGCCTCTGCGTCGGGATTTAGCTTACTTTGAGCTCTGCGTCGGGACGTGCGTCGGGCTCTGCGTCGGGATTTAGCTTTGAGCTCTGCGTCGGGACGTGCGTCGGGCTCTGCGTCGGGATTTAGCTTACTTTGAGCTCTGCCTCGGGACGTGCGTCGGGCTCTGCCTCGGGACGTGCGTCGGGCTCTGCCTCGGGACGTGCGTCGGGCTCTGCCTCGGGACGTGCGTCGGGCTCTGCCTCGGGACGTGCGTCGGGCTCTGCCTCGGGACGTGCGTCGGGCTCTGCCTCGGGACGTGCGTCGGGCTCTGCCTCGGGACGTGCGTCGGGCTCTGCCTCGGGACGTGCGTCGGGCT
Source organism: Leptosomus discolor (assembly GCF_034619465.1). Lineage (NCBI taxonomy): Eukaryota > Metazoa > Chordata > Aves > Leptosomiformes > Leptosomidae > Leptosomus > Leptosomus discolor. Next base: position 741,154 of record NW_028237929.1, on the reverse strand, counting down.
CTGCCTCGGGACGTGCGTCGGGCTCTGCCTCGGGACGTGCGTCGGGCTCTGCCTCGGGACGTGCGTCGGGCTCTGCCTCGGGACGTGCGTCGGGCTCTGCCTCGGGACGTGCGTCGGGCTCTGCCTCGGGACGTGCGTCGGGCTCTGCCTCGGGACGTGCGTCGGGCTCTGCCTCGGGACGTGCGTCGGGCTCTGCGTCTGTAGTTAGCTTACTTTCGGCTCTACGTCGGGACGTGCGTTGGGCTCTACGTCGGGACGTGCGTTGGGCTCTACGTCGGGACGTGCGTTGGGCTCTGCGTCGGGATTTAGGTTACTTTCGGCTCTGCGTCGGGACGTGCGTTGGGCTCTGCGTCGGGATTTAGGTTACTTTCGGCTCTGCGTCGGGACGTGCGTTGGGCTCTGCGTCGGGATTTAGCTTACTTTCGGCTCTGCGTCGGGACGTGCGTTGGGCTCTGCGTCGGGATTTAGCTTACTTTCGGCTCTGCGTCGGGACGTGCGTTGGGCTCTGCGTCGGGATTTAGCTTACTTTGAGCTCTGCGTCGGGACGTGCGTTGGCCTCTGCGTCGGGATTTAGCTTACTTTGAGCTCTGCGTCGGGACGTGCGTTGGCCTCTGCGTCGGGATTTAGCTTACTTTGAGCTCTGCGTCGGGACGTGCGTTGGCCTCTGCGTCGGGATTTAGCTTACTTTGAGCTCTGCGTCGGGACGTGCGTTGGCCTCTGCGTCGGGATTTAGCTTACTTTGAGCTCTGCGTCGGGACGTGCGTTGGCCTCTGCGTCGGGATTTAGCTTTGAGCTCTGCGTCGGGACGTGCGTTGGGCTCTGCGTCGGGATTTAGCTTACTTTGAGCTCTGCGTCGGGACGTGCGTCGGGCTCTGCCTCGGGACGTGCGTCGGGCTCTGCCTCGGGACGTGCGTCGGGCTCTGCCTCGGGACGTGCGTCGGGCTCTGCCTCGGGACGTGCGTCGGGCTCTGCCTCGGGACGTGCGTCGGGCTCTGCCTCGGGACGTGCGTCGGGCTCTGCCTCGGGACGTGCGTCGGGCTCTGCCTCGGGACGTGCGTCGGGCTCTGCCTCGGGACGTGCGTCGGGCTCTGCCTCGGGACGTGCGTCGGGCTCTGCCTCGGGACGTGCGTCGGGCTCTGCCTCGGGACGTGCGTCGGGCTCTGCGTCTGTAGTTAGCTTACTTTCGGCTCTACGTCGGGACGTGCGTTGGGCTCTACGTCGGGACGTGCGTTGGGCTCTGCGTCGGGATTTAGGTTACTTTCGGCTCTGCGTCGGGACGTGCGTTGGGCTCTGCGTCGGGATTTAGCTTACTTTCGGCTCTGCGTCGGGACGTGCGTTGGGCTCTGCGTCGGGATTTAGCTTACTTTCGGCTCTGCGTCGGGACGTGCGTTGGGCTCTGCGTCGGGATTTAGCTTACTTTCGGCTCTGCGTCGGGACGTGCGTTGGGCTCTGCGTCGGGATTTAGCTTACTTTCGGCTCTGCGTCGGGACGTGCGTTGGGCTCTGCGTCGGGACGTGCGTTGGGCTCTGCGTCGGGACGTGCGTTGGGCTCTGCGTCGGGACGTGCGTTGGGCTCTGCGTCGGGACGTGCGTTGGGCTCTGCGTCGGGACGTGCGTTGGGCTCTGCGTCGGGACGTGCGTTGGGCTCTGCGTCGGGACGTGCGTTGGGCTCTGCGTCGGGACGTGCGTTGGGCTCTGCGTCGGGACGTGCGTTGGGCTCTACGTCTGTAGTTAGCTTACTTTCGGCTCTACGTCGGGACGTGCGTTGGGCTCTACGTCGGGACGTGCGTTGGGCTCTGCGTCGGGATTTAGCTTACTTTCGGCTCTGCGTCGGGACGTGCGTTGGGCTCTGCGTCGGGATTTAGCTTACTTTCGGCTCTGCGTCGGGACGTGCGTTGGGCTCTGCGTCGGGACGTGCGTTGGGCTCTGCGTCGGGACGTGCGTTGGGCTCTGCGTCGGGACGTGCGTTGGGCTCTGCGTCGGGACGTGCGTTGGGCTCTGCGTCGGGACGTGCGTTGGGCTCTGCGTCGGGATTTAGCTTACTTTCAGCTCTACGTCGGGATTTAGCTTACTTTCAGCTCTACGTCGGGATTTAGCTTACTTTCAGCTCTACGTCGGGATTTAGCTTACTTTCTGCTCTGCGTCGGGACGTGTGTTGGGCTCTACCTCAGGATTTAGCTTACTTTCAGGTCTACGTCGGGACGTGTGTTGGGCTCTACGTCGGGACGTGTGTTGGGCTCTACCTCAGGATTTAGCTTACTTTCCGCTCTGCGTGGGGACGTGTGTTGGGCTCTACCTCAGGATTTAGCTTACTTTCCGCTCTGCGTCGGGACGTGTGTTGGGCTCTACCTCAGGATTTAGCTTACTTTCCGCTCTGCGTCGGGACGTGTGTTGGGCTCTACGTCGGGACGTGTGTTGGGCTCTGCGTCGGGACGTGTGTTGGGCTCTACGTCGGGACGTGTGTTGGGCTCTACGTCGGGACGTGTGTGGGGCTCTACGTCGGGACGTGTGTTTGGCTCTGCGTCGGGACGTGTGTGGGGCTCTACGTCGGGACGTGTGTGGGGCTCTACGACGGGACGTGTGTGGGGCTCTACGTCGGGACGTGTGTTGGACTCTACCTCAGGATTTAGCTTACTTTCCGCTCTGCGTCGGGACGTGTGTTGGGCTCTATCTCAGGATTTAGCTTACTTTCAGCTCTGCGTCGGGACGTGTGTTGGGCTCTACGTCGGGATTGAGCTTACTTTCAGCTCTACGTGGGGACGTGTGTTGGGCTCTACCTCAGGATTTAGCTTACTTTGAGCTCTACGTCGGGACGTGTGTTGGGCTCTACGTCGGGATTGAGCTTACTTCCAGCTCTACGTCGGGACGTGTGTTGGACTCTACGTCGGGACGTGTGTTGGACTCTACGTCGGGACGTGTGTTGGACTCTACGTCGGGACGTGTGTTGGACTCTACGTCGGGACGTGTGTTGGACTCTACGTCGGGACGTGTGTTGGACTCTACGTCGGGACGTGTGTTGGACTCTACGTCGGGACGTGTGTTGGACTCTACGTCGGGACGTGTGTTGGACTCTACGTCGGGACGTGTGTTGGACTCTACGTCGGGACGTGTGTTGGACTCTACGTCGGGACGTGTGTTGGACTCTACGTCGGGACGTGTGTTGGACTCTACGTCGGGACGTGTGTTGGACTCTACGTCGGGACGTGTGTTGGACTCTACGTCGGGACGTGTGTTGGACTCTACGTCGGGACGTGTGTTGGACTCTACGTCGGGACGTGTGTTGGACTCTACGTCGGGACGTGTGTTGGACTCTACGTCGGGACGTGTGTTGGACTCTACGTCGGGACGTGTGTTGGACTCTACGTCGGGACGTGTGTTGGACTCTACGTCGGGACGTGTGTTGGACTCTACGTCGGGACGTGTGTTGGACTCTACGTCGGGACGTGTGTTGGACTCTACGTCGGGACGTGTGTTGGACTCTACGTCGGGACGTGTGTTGGACTCTACGTCGGGACGTGTGTTGGACTCTACGTCGGGACGTGTGTTGGACTCTACGTCGGGACGTGTGTTGGACTCTACGTCGGGACGTGTGTTGGACTCTACCTCAGGATTTAGCTTACTTTCCGCTCTGCGTCGGGACGTGTGTTGGGCTCTACGTCGGGACGTGTGTTGGGCTCTACGTCGGGATTTAGCTTATTTCCAGCTCTACGTCGGGACGTGTGTTGGGCTCTACGTCGGGACGTGTGTTGGGCTCTACGTCGGGACGTGTGTTGGGCTCTACGTCGGGACGTGTGTTGGACTCTACGTCGGGACGTGTGTTGGACTCTACGTCGGGACGTGTGTTGGACTCTACGTCGGGACGTGTGTTGGACTCTACGTCGGGACGTGTGTTGGACTCTACGTCGGGACGTGTGTTGGACTCTACGTCGGGACGTGTGTTGGACTCTACGTCGGGACGTGTGTTGGACTCTACGTCGGGACGTGTGTTGGACTCTACGTCGGGACGTGTGTTGGACTCTACGTCGGGACGTGTGTTGGACTCTACGTCGGGACGTGTGTTGGACTCTACGTCGGGACGTGTGTTGGACTCTACCTCAGGATTTAGCTTACTTTCCGCTCTGCGTCGGGACGTGTGTTGGGCTCTACGTCGGGACGTGTGTTGGGCTCTACGTCGGGATTTAGCTTATTTCCAGCTCTACGTCGGGACGTGTGTTGGGCTCTACGTCGGGACGTGTGTTGGGCTCTACGTCGGGACGTGTGTTGGGCTCTACGTCGGGACGTGTGTTGGGCTCTACGTCGGGACGTGTGTTGGGCTCTACGTCGGGACGTGTGTTGGGCTCTACGTCGGGACGTGTGTTGGGCTCTACGTCGGGATTTAGCTTATTTCCAGCTCTACGTCGGGATTTAGCTTATTTCCAGCTCTACGTCGGGACGTGTGTTGGGCTCTACGTCGGGACGTGTGTTGGGCTCTACGTCGGGATTTAGCTTATTTCCAGCTCTACGTCGGGACGTGTGTTGGGCTCTACGTCGGGATTTAGCTTATTTCCAGCTCTACGTCGGGACGTGTGTGGGGCTCTACGTCGGGACGTGTGTGGGGCTCTACCTCAGGATTTAGCTTACTTTCAGCTCTGCGTCGGGACGTGTGTGGGGCTCTACCTCAGGGTTTAGCTTACTTTCAGCTCTGCGTCGGGACGTGTGTTGGGCTCTGCGTCGGGACGTGTGTTGGGCTCTACGTCGGGACGTGTGTTGGGCTCTACGTCGGGACGTGTGTTGGGCTCTACGTCGGGACGTGTGTTGGGCTCTACGTCGGGACGTGTGTTGGGCTCTACGTCGGGACGTGTGTTGGGCTCTACGTCGGGACGTGTGTTGGGCTCTACGTCGGGATTTAGCTTATTTCCAGCTCTACGTCGGGACGTGTGTTGGGCTCTACGTCGGGACGTGTGTTGGGCTCTACGTCGGGACGTGTGTTGGGCTCTACGTCGGGACGTGTGTTGGGCTCTACGTCGGGATTTAGCTTATTTCCAGCTCTACGTCGGGACGTGTGTTGGGCTCTACGTCGGGATTTAGCTTATTTCCAGCTCTACGTCGGGACGTGTGTGGGGCTCTACGTCGGGACGTGTGTGGGGCTCTACGTCGGGACGTGTGTGGGGCTCTACGTCGGGACGTGTGTGGGGCTCTACGTCGGGACGTGTGTGGGGCTCTACGTCGGGACGTGTGTGGGGCTCTACGTCGGGACGTGTGTGGGGCTCTACGTCGGGACGTGTGTGGGGCTCTACGTCGGGACGTGTGTGGGGCTCTACGTCGGGACGTGTGTGGGGCTCTACCTCAGGATTTAGCTTACTTTCAGCTCTGCGTCGGGACGTGTGTTGGGCTCTACCTCAGGGTTTAGCTTACTTTCAGCTCTGCGTCGGGACGTGTGTTGGGCTCTGCGTCGGGACGTGTGTTGGGCTCTACGTCGGGATTTAGCTTACTTCCAGCTCTACGTCGGGACGTGTGTTGGGCTCTACGTCGGGACGTGTGTTGGGCTCTACGTCGGGACGTGTGTTGGGCTCTACGTCGGGACGTGTGTTGGGCTCTACGTCGGGACGTGTGGTGGGCTCTACGTCGGGACGTGTGGTGGGCTCTACGTCGGGACGTGTGGTGGGCTCTACGTCGGGTCGTGTGGTGGGCTCTACGTCGCGACGTGTGTGGGGCTCTACGTCGCGACGTGCGTTGGGCTCTATCTCAGGATTTAGCTTACTTTCAGGTCTACGTCGGGACGTGTGTTGGGCTCTACATCGGGACGTGTGTTGGGCTCTACCTCAGGATTTAGCTTACTTTCAGCTCTACGTGGGGACGTGTGTTGGGCTCTACCTCAGGATTTAGCTTACTTTCCGCTCTGCGTCGGGACGTGTGTTGGGCTCTGCGTCGGGACGTGTGTTGGGCTCTACATCAGGATTTAGCTTACTTTCAGCTCTACGTCGGGACGTGTGTTGGGCTCTGCGTCGGGACGTGTGTTGGGCTCTGCGTCGGGACGTGTGTTGGGCTCTGCGTCGGGACGTGTGTTGGGCTCTGCGTCGGGACGTGTGTTGGGCTCTGCGTCGGGACGTGTGTTGGGCTCTGCGTCGGGACGTGTGTTGGGCTCTGCGTCGGGACGTGTGTTGGGCTCTGCGTCGGGACGTGTGTTGGGCTCTGCGTCGGGACGTGTGTTGGGCTCTGCGTCGGGACGTGTGTTGGGCTCTACCTCAGGATTTAGCTTACTTTCCGCTCTGCGTTTGGACGTGTGTTGGGCTCTACCTCAGGATTTATCTTACTTTCTGCTCTACGTGGGGACGTGTGTTGGGCTCTACGTCGGGATTTAGCTTACTTCCAGCTCTACGTCGGGACGTGTGTTGGACTCTACGTCGGGACGTGTGTTGGACTCTACGTCGGGACGTGTGTTGGACTCTACGTCGGGACGTGTGTTGGACTCTACGTCGGGACGTGTGTTGGACTCTACGTCGGGACGTGTGTTGGACTCTACGTCGGGACGTGTGTTGGACTCTACGTCGGGACGTGTGTTGGACTCTACGTCGGGACGTGTGTTGGACTCTACGTCGGGACGTGTGTTGGACTCTACGTCGGGACGTGTGTTGGACTCTACGTCGGGACGTGTGTTGGACTCTACGTCGGGACGTGTGTTGGACTCTACGTCGGGACGTGTGTTGGACTCTACGTCGGGACGTGTGTTGGACTCTACGTCGGGACGTGTGTTGGACTCTACGTCGGGACGTGTGTTGGACTCTACGTCGGGACGTGTGTTGGACTCTACGTCGGGACGTGTGTTGGACTCTACGTCGGGACGTGTGTTGGACTCTACGTCGGGACGTGTGTTGGACTCTACGTCGGGACGTGTGTTGGACTCTACGTCGGGACGTGTGTTGGACTCTACGTCGGGACGTGTGTTGGACTCTACGTCGGGACGTGTGTTGGACTCTACGTCGGGACGTGTGTTGGACTCTACGTCGGGACGTGTGTTGGACTCTACGTCGGGACGTGTGTTGGACTCTACCTCAGGATTTAGCTTACTTTCCGCTCTGCGTCGGGACGTGTGTTGGGCTCTAGGTCGGGACGTGTGTTGGGCTCTAGGTCGGGACGTGTGTTGGGCTCTAGGTCGGGATTTAGCTTACTTCCAGCTCTGCGTCGGGACGTGTGTCGGGCTCTGCGTCGGGACGTGTGTCGGGCTCTGCGTCGGGACGTGTGTCGGGCTCTGCGTCGGGACGTGTGTCGGGCTCTGCGTCGGGACGTGTGTCGGGCTCTGCGTCGGGACGTGTGTCGGGCTCTGCGTCGGGACGTGTGTCGGGCTCTGCGTCGGGACGTGTGTCGGGCTCTGCGTCGGGACGTGTGTCGGGCTCTATGTCAGGATTTAGCTTACTTTCAGGTCTACGTCGGGACGTGTGTTGGGCTCTACGTCGGGACGTGTGTTGGGCTCTACGTCGGGACGTGTGTTGGGCTCTACGTCGGGACGTGTGTTGGGCTCTACGTCGGGACGTGTGTTGGGCTCTACGTCGGGACGTGTGTTGGGCTCTACCTCAGGATTTAGCTTACTTTCAGCTCTACGTGGGGACGTGTGTTGGGTTCTACCGCAGGATTTAGCTTACTTTCTGCTCTGCGTCGGGACGTGTGTTGGGCTCTACCTCAGGATTTAGCTTACTTTCAGGTCTACGTTGGGACGTGTGTTGGGCTCTAGGTCAGGACGTGTGTTGGGCTCTACCTCAGGATTTAGCTTACTTTCAGCTCTATGTGGGGACGTGTGTTGGGCTCTACCTCAGGATTTAGCTTACTTTCCGCTCTGCGTCGGGACGTGTGTTGGGCTCTACGTCGGGACGTGTGTTGGGCTCTGCGTCGGGACGTGTGTTGGGCTCTACATCATGATTTAGCTTACTTTCAGCTCTGCGTCGGGACGTGTGTGGGGCTCTGCGTCGGGACGTGTGTGGGGCTCTGCGTCGGGACGTGTGTGGGGCTCTGCGTCGGGACGTGTGTGGGGCTCTGCGTCGGGACGTGTGTGGGGCTCTGCGTCGGGACGTGTGTGGGGCTCTGCGTCGGGACGTGTGTGGGGCTCTGCGTCGGGACGTGTGTGGGGCTCTGCGTCGGGACGTGTGTGGGGCTCTGCGTCGGGACGTGTGTGGGGCTCTGCGTCGGGACGTGTGTGGGGCTCTGCGTCGGGACGTGTGTTGGGCTCTACGTCGGGACGTGTGTTGGGCTCTGCGTCGGGACGTGTGTTGGGCTCTACATCATGATTTAGCTTACTTTCAGCTCTGCGTCGGGACGTGTGTGGGGCTCTGCGTCGGGACGTGTGTGGGGCTCTGCGTCGGGACGTGTGTGGGGCTCTGCGTCGGGACGTGTGTGGGGCTCTGCGTCGGGACGTGTGTGGGGCTCTGCGTCGGGACGTGTGTGGGGCTCTGCGTCGGGACGTGTGTGGGGCTCTGCGTCGGGACGTGTGTGGGGCTCTGCGTCGGGACGTGTGTGGGGCTCTGCGTCGGGACGTGTGTGGGGCTCTGCGTCGGGACGTGTGTGGGGCTCTGCGTCGGGACGTGTGTGGGGCTCTGCGTCGGGACGTGTGTGGGGCTCTGCGTCGGGACGTGTGTGGGGCTCTGCGTCGGGATTTAGCTTATTTCCAGCTCTACGTCGGGACGTGTGTTGGGCTCTACGTCGGGACGTGTGTTGGGCTCTACGTCGGGACGTGTGTTGGGCTCTACGTCGGGACGTGTGTTGGGCTCTACGTCGGGATTTAGCTTATTTCCAGCTCTACGTCGGGACGTGTGTTGGGCTCTACGTCGGGATTTAGCTTATTTCCAGCTCTACGTCGGGACGTGTGTGGGGCTCTACGTCGGGACGTGTGTGGGGCTCTACGTCGGGACGTGTGTGGGGCTCTACGTCGGGACGTGTGTGGGGCTCTACGTCGGGACGTGTGTGGGGCTCTACGTCGGGACGTGTGTGGGGCTCTACGTCGGGACGTGTGTGGGGCTCTACGTCGGGACGTGTGTGGGGCTCTACGTCGGGACGTGTGTGGGGCTCTACGTCGGGACGTGTGTGGGGCTCTACCTCAGGATTTAGCTTACTTTCAGCTCTACGTCGGCACGTGTGTTGGGCTCTACCTCAGGGTTTAGCTTACTTTCAGCTCTGCGTCGGGACGTGCGTCGGGCTCTGCGTCGGGACGTGCGTGGGGCTCTGCGTCGGGACGTGCGTGGGGCTCTGCGTCGGGACGTGCGTGGGGCTCTGCGTCGGGACGTGCGTGGGGCTCTGCGTCGGGACGTGCGTGGGGCTCTGCGTCGGGACGTGCGTCGGGCTCTGCGTCGGGACGTGCGTCGGGCTCTGCGTCGGGACGTGCGTCGGGCTCTGCGTCGGGACGTGCGTCGGGCTCTGCGTCGGGACGTGCGTCGGGCTCTGCGTCGGGACGTGCGTCGGGCTCTGCGTCGGGACGTGCGTCGGGCTCTGCGTCGGGACGTGCGTCGGGCTCTGCGTCGGGACGTGCGTCGGGCTCTGCGTCGGGACGTGCGTCGGGCTCTGCGTCGGGACGTGCGTCGGGCTCTGCGTCGGGACGTGCGTCGGGCTCTGCGTCGGGACGTGCGTCGGGCTCTACGTCTGTAGTTAGCTTACTTTCGGCTCTACGTCGGGACGTGCGTCGGGCTCTACGTCTGTAGTTAGCTTACTTTCGGCTCTACGTCGGGACGTGCGTCGGGCTCTACGTCGGGACGTGCGTCGGGCTCTGCGTCGGGATTTAGCTTACTTTCGGCTCTGCGTCGGGACGTGCGTCGGGCTCTGCGTCGGGATTTAGCTTACTTTCGGCTCTGCGTCGGGACGTGCGTCGGGCTCTGCGTCGGGATTTAGCTTACTTTCGGCTCTGCGTCGGGACGTGCGTCGGGCTCTGCGTCGGGATTTAGCTTACTTTCGGCTCTGCGTCGGGACGTGCGTCGGGACGTGCGTCGGGACGTGCGTCGGGCTCTGCGTCGGGACGTGCGTCGGGCTCTGCGTCGGGACGTGCGTCGGGCTCTGCGTCGGGACGTGCGTCGGGCTCTGCGTCGGGACGTGCGTCGGGCTCTGCGTCGGGACGTGCGTCGGGCTCTGCGTCGGGACGTGCGTCGGGCTCTGCGTCGGGACGTGCGTCGGGCTCTGCGTCGGGACGTGCGTCGGGCTCTACGTCTGTAGTTAGCTTACTTTCGGCTCTACGTCGGGACGTGCGTCGGGCTCTACGTCGGGACGTGCGTCGGGCTCTGCGTCGGGATTTAGCTTAATTTCGGCTCTGCGTCGGGACGTGCGTCGGGCTCTGCGTCGGGATTTAGCTTACTTTCGGCTCTGCGTCGGGACGTGCGTCGGGCTCTGCGTCGGGATTTAGCTTACTTTCGGCTCTGCGTCGGGACGTGCGTCGGGCTCTGCGTCGGGATTTAGCTTACTTTCGGCTCTGCGTCGGGACGTGCGTCGGGCTCTGCGTCGGGACGTGCGTCGGGCTCTGCGTCGGGACGTGCGTCGGGCTCTGCGTCGGGACGTGCGTCGGGCTCTGCGTCGGGACGTGCGTCGGGCTCTGCGTCGGGATTTAGCTTACTTTCGGCTCTGCGTCGGGACGTGCGTCGGGCTCTGCGTCGGGATTTAGCTTACTTTCGGCTCTGCGTCGGGACGTGCGTCGGGCTCTGCGTCGGGATTTAGCTTACTTTCGGCTCTGCGTCGGGACGTGCGTCGGGCTCTGCGTCGGGACGTGCGTCGGGCTCTGCGTCGGGACGTGCGTCGGGCTCTGCGTCGGGACGTGCGTCGGGCTCTGCGTCGGGACGTGCGTCGGGCTCTGCGTCGGGACGTGCGTCGGGCTCTGCGTCGGGACGTGCGTCGGGCTCTGCGTCGGGACGTGCGTCGGGCTCTGCGTCGGGACGTGCGTCGGGCTCTGCGTCGGGACGTGCGTCGGGCTCTGCGTCGGGACGTGCGTCGGGCTCTGCGTCGGGACGTGCGTCGGGCTCTGCGTCGGGACGTGCGTCGGGCTCTGCGTCGGGACGTGCGTCGGGCTCTGCGTCGGGACGTGCGTCGGGCTCTGCGTCGGGACGTGCGTCGGGCTCTACGTCTGTAGTTAGCTTACTTTCGGCTCTACGTCGGGACGTGCGTCGGGCTCTACGTCGGGACGTGCGTCGGGCTCTGCGTCGGGATTTAGCTTACTTTCGGCTCTGCGTCGGGACGTGCGTCGGGCTCTGCGTCGGGATTTAGCTTACTTTCGGCTCTGCGTCGGGACGTGCGTCGGGCTCTGCGTCGGGATTTAGCTTACTTTCGGCTCTGCGTCGGGACGTGCGTCGGGCTCTGCGTCGGGACGTGCGTTGGGCTCTGCGTCGGGACGTGCGTTGGGCTCTACGTCTGTAGTTAGCTTACTTTCGGCTCTACGTCGGGACGTGCGTTGGGCTCTACGTCGGGACGTGCGTTGGGCTCTGCGTCGGGATTTAGCTTACTTTCAGCTCTACGTCGGGACGTGCGTTGGGCTCTGCGTCGGGATTTAGCTTACTTTCAGCTCTGCGTCGGGACGTGCGTTGGGCTCTGCGTCGGGACGTGCGTTGGGCTCTGCGTCGGGACGTGCGTTGGGCTCTGCGTCGGGACGTGCGTTGGGCTCTGCGTCGGGACGTGCGTTGGGCTCTGCGTCGGGACGTGCGTTGGGCTCTGCGTCGGGATTTAGCTTACTTTCAGCTCTACGTCGGGATTTAGCTTACTTTCTGCTCTGCGTCGGGACGTGTGTTGGGCTCTACCTCAGGATTTAGCTTACTTTCAGGTCTACGTCGGGACGTGTGTTGGGCTCTACGTCGGGACGTGTGTTGGGCTCTACCTCAGGATTTAGCTTACTTTCAGCTCTGCGTGGGGACGTGTGTTGGGCTCTACCTCAGGATTTAGCTTACTTTCCGCTCTGCGTCGGGACGTGTGTTGGGCTCTACCTCAGGATTTAGCTTACTTTCCGCTCTGCGTCGGGACGTGTGTTGGGCTCTACGTCGGGACGTGTGTTGGGCTCTGCGTCGGGACGTGTGTTGGGCTCTACGTCGGGACGTGTGTTGGGCTCTGCGTCGGGACGTGTGTTGGGCTCTACATCAGGATTTAGCTTACTTTCAGCTCTACGTCGGGACGTGTTTTGGGCTCTGCGTCGGGACGTGTGTGGGGCTCTACGTCGGGACGTGTGTTTGGCTCTGCGTCGGGACGTGTGTGGGGCTCTACGTCGGGACGTGTGTGGGGCTCTACGACGGGACGTGTGTGGGGCTCTACGTCGGGACGTGTGTTGGACTCTACCTCAGGATTTAGCTTACTTTCCGCTCTGCGTCGGGACGTGTGTTGGGCTCTATCTCAGGATTTAGCTTACTTTCAGCTCTGCGTCGGGACGTGTGTTGGGCTCTACGTCGGGACGTGTGTTGGGCTCTACGTCGGGACGTGTGTTGGGCTCTACGTCGGGACGTGTGTTGGTCTCTACGTCGGGACGTGTGTTGGGCTCTACCTCAGGATTTAGCTTACTTTGAGCTCTACGTGGGGACGTGTGTTGGGCTCTACCTCAGGATTTAGCTTACTTTGAGCTCTACGTCGGGATGTGTGTTGGGCTCTACGTCGGGATTGAGCTTACTTCCAGCTCTACGTCGGGACGTGTGTTGGACTCTACGTCGGGACGTGTGTTGGACTCTACGTCGGGACGTGTGTTGGACTCTACGTCGGGACGTGTGTTGGACTCTACGTCGGGACGTGTGTTGGACTCTACGTCGGGACGTGTGTTGGACTCTACGTCGGGACGTGTGTTGGACTCTACGTCGGGACGTGTGTTGGACTCTACCTCAGGATTTAGCTTACTTTCCGCTCTGCGTCGGGACGTGTGTTGGGCTCTACGTCGGGACGTGTGTTGGGCTCTACGTCGGGATTTAGCTTATTTCCAGCTCTACGTCGGGACGTGTGTTGGGCTCTACGTCGGGACGTGTGTTGGGCTCTACGTCGGGACGTGTGTTGGGCTCTACGTCGGGACGTGTGTTGGGCTCTACGTCGGGACGTGTGTTGGGCTCTACGTCGGGACGTGTGTTGGGCTCTACGTCGGGACGTGTGTTGGGCTCTACGTCGGGACGTGTGTTGGGCTCTACGTCGGGACGTGTGTTGGGCTCTACGTCGGGACGTGTGTTGGGCTCTACGTCGGGACGTGTGTTGGGCTCTACGTCGGGATTTAGCTTATTTCCGGCTCTACGTCGGGATTTAGCTTATTTCCGGCTCTACGTCGGGATTTAGCTTATTTCCAGCTCTACGTCGGGATTTAGCTTATTTCCAGCTCTACGTCGGGATTTAGCTTATTTCCAGCTCTACGTCGGGATTTAGCTTATTTCCAGCTCTACGTCGGGATTTAGCTTATTTCCAGCTCTACGTCGGGATTTAGCTTATTTCCAGCTCTACGTCGGGACGTGTGTTGGGCTCTACGTCGGGACGTGTGTTGGGCTCTACGTCGGGACGTGTGTTGGGCTCTACGTCGGGACGTGTGTTGGGCTCTACGTCGGGACGTGTGTTGGGCTCTACGTCGGGACGTGTGTTGGGCTCTACGTCGGGATTTAGCTTATTTCCAGCTCTACGTCGGGACGTGTGTTGGGCTCTACGTCGGGATTTAGCTTATTTCCAGCTCTACGTCGGGACGTGTGTGGGGCTCTACGTCGGGACGTGTGTGGGGCTCTACGTCGGGACGTGTGTGGGGCTCTACGTCGGGACGTGTGTGGGGCTCTACGTCGGGACGTGTGTGGGGCTCTACGTCGGGACGTGTGTGGGGCTCTACGTCGGGACGTGTGTGGGGCTCTACGTCGGGACGTGTGTGGGGCTCTACCTCAGGATTTAGCTTACTTTCAGCTCTGCGTCGGGACGTGTGTTGGGCTCTACCTCAGGGTTTAGCTTACTTTCAGCTCTGCGTCGGGACGTGTGTTGGGCTCTGCGTCGGGACGTGTGTTGGGCTCTGCGTCGGGACGTGTGTTGGGCTCTACGTCGGGATTTAGCTTACTTCCAGCTCTACGTCGGGACGTGTGTTGGGCTCTACGTCGGGACGTGTGTTGGGCTCTACGTCGGGACGTGTGTTGGGCTCTACGTCGGGATTTAGCTTATTTCCAGCTCTACGTCGGGACGTGTGTTGGGCTCTACGTCGGGATTTAGCTTATTTCCAGCTCTACGTCGGGACGTGTGTGGGGCTCTACGTCGGGACGTGTGTGGGGCTCTACGTCGGGACGTGTGTGGGGCTCTACGTCGGGACGTGTGTGGGGCTCTACGTCGGGACGTGTGTGGGGCTCTACGTCGGGACGTGTGTGGGGCTCTACGTCGGGACGTGTGTGGGGCTCTACGTCGGGACGTGTGTGGGGCTCTACGTCGGGACGTGTGTGGGGCTCTACGTCGGGACGTGTGTGGGGCTCTACGTCGGGACGTGTGTGGGGCTCTACGTCGGGACGTGTGTGGGGCTCTACCTCAGGATTTAGCTTACTTTCAGCTCTGCGTCGGGACGTGTGTTGGGCTCTACCTCAGGGTTTAGCTTACTTTCAGCTCTGCGTCGGGACGTGTGTTGGGCTCTGCGTCGGGACGTGTGTTGGGCTCTGCGTCGGGACGTGTGTTGGGCTCTGCGTCGGGACGTGTGTTGGGCTCTACGTCGGGATTTAGCTTACTTCCAGCTCTACGTCGGGACGTGTGTTGGGCTCTACGTCGGGACGTGTGTTGGGCTCTACGTCGGGACGTGTGTTGGGCTCTACGTCGGGACGTGTGTTGGGCTCTACGTCGGGACGTGTGTTGGGCTCTACGTCGGGACGTGTGGTGGGCTCTACGTCGGGACGTGTGGTGGGCTCTACGTCGGGACGTGTGGTGGGCTCTACGTCGGGACGTGTGGTGGGCTCTACGTCGGGACGTGTGGTGGGCTCTACGTCGGGACGTGTGGTGGGCTCTACGTCGGGACGTGTGGTGGGCTCTACGTCGGGACGTGTGGTGGGCTCTACGTCGGGACGTGTGGTGGGCTCTACGTCGCGACGTGTGTGGGGCTCTACGTCGGGACGTGCGTTGGGCTCTATCTCAGGATTTAGCTTACTTTCAGGTCTACGTCGGGACGTGTGTTGGGCTCTACATCGGGACGTGTGTTGGGCTCTACCTCAGGATTTAGCTTACTTTCAGCTCTACGTGGGGACGTGTGTTGGGCTCTACCTCAGGATTTAGCTTACTTTCCGCTCTGCGTCGGGACGTGTTTTGGGCTCTACCTCAGGATTTAGCTTACTTTCCGCTCTGCGTCGGGACGTGTGTTGGGCTCTACGTCGGGACGTGTGTTGGGCTCTGCGTCGGGACGTGTGTTGGGCTCTACGTCGGGATTTAGCTTACTTCCAGCTCTACGTCGGGATTTAGCTTACTTCCAGCTCTACGTCGGGACGTGTGTTGGACTCTACGTCGGGACGTGTGTTGGACTCTACGTCGGGACGTGTGTTGGACTCTACGTCGGGACGTGTGTTGGACTCTACGTCGGGACGTGTGTTGGACTCTACGTCGGGACGTGTGTTGGACTCTACGTCGGGACGTGTGTTGGACTCTACGTCGGGACGTGTGTTGGACTCTACGTCGGGACGTGTGTTGGACTCTACGTCGGGACGTGTGTTGGACTCTACGTCGGGACGTGTGTTGGACTCTACGTCGGGACGTGTGTTGGACTCTACCTCAGGGTTTAGCTTACTTTCCGCTCTGCGTCGGGACGTGTGTTGGGCTCTACCTCAGGATTTAGCTTACTTTCCGCTCTGCGTCGGGACGTGTGTTGGGCTCTAGGTCGGGACGTGTGTTGGGCTCTAGGTCGGGACGTGTGTTGGGCTCTAGGTCGGGACGTGTGTTGGGCTCTAGGTCGGGACGTGTGTTGGGCTCTAGGTCGGGACGTGTGTTGGGCTCTAGGTCGGGACGTGTGTTGGGCTCTAGGTCGGGACGTGTGTTGGGCTCTAGGTCGGGACGTGTGTTGGGCTCTAGGTCGGGACGTGTGTTGGGCTCTACGTCGGGATTTAGCTTACTTCCAGCTCTGCGTCGGGACGTGTGTCGGGCTCTGCGTCGGGACGTGTGTCGGGCTCTGCGTCGGGACGTGTGTCGGGCTCTGCGTCGGGACGTGTGTCGGGCTCTGCGTCGGGACGTGTGTCGGGCTCTGCGTCGGGACGTGTGTCGGGCTCTGCGTCGGGACGTGTGTCGGGCTCTGCGTCGGGACGTGTGTCGGGCTCTGCGTCGGGACGTGTGTCGGGCCCTGCGTCGGGACGTGTGTCGGGCTCTGCGTCGGGACGTGTGTCGGGCTCTGCGTCGGGACGTGTGTCGGGCTCTGCGTCGGGACGTGTGTCGGGCTCTATGTCAGGATTTAGCTTACTTTCAGGTCTACGTCGGGACGTGTGTTGGGCTCTACGTCGGGACGTGTGTTGGGCTCTACGTCGGGACGTGTGTTGGGCTCTACGTCGGGACGTGTGTTGGGCTCTACGTCGGGACGTGTGTTGGGCTCTACGTCGGGACGTGTGTTGGGCTCTACCTCAGGATTTAGCTTACTTTCAGCTCTACGTGGGGACGTGTGTTGGGTTCTACCGCAGGATTTAGCTTACTTTCTGCTCTGCGTCGGGACGTGTGTTGGGCTCTACCTCAGGATTTAGCTTACTTTCAGGTCTACGTTGGGACGTGTGTTGGGCTCTAGGTCAGGACGTGTGTTGGGCTCTACCTCAGGATTTAGCTTACTTTCAGCTCTATGTGGGGACGTGTGTTGGGCTCTACCTCAGGATTTAGCTTACTTTCCGCTCTGCGTCGGGACGTGTGTTGGGCTCTACGTCGGGACGTGTGTTGGGCTCTGCGTCGGGACGTGTGTTGGGCTCTACATCATGATTTAGCTTACTTTCAGCTCTACATCGGAACGTGTGTGGGGCTCTGCGTCGGGACGTGTGTGGGGCTCTGCGTCGGGACGTGTGTGGGGCTCTGCGTCGGGACGTGTGTGGGACTCTGCGTCGGGACGTGTGTGGGGCTCTGCGTCGGGACGTGTGTGGGGCTCTGCGTCGGGACGTGTGTGGGGCTCTGCGTCGGGACGTGTGTGGGGCTCTGCGTCGGGACGTGTGTGGGGCTCTGCGTCGGGACGTGTGTGGGGCTCTGCGTCGGGATTTAGCTTATTTCCAGCTCTACGTCGGGACGTGTGTTGGGCTCTACGTCGGGACGTGTGTTGGGCTCTACGTCGGGACGTGTGTTGGGCTCTACGTCGGGACGTGTGTTGGGCTCTACGTCGGGACGTGTGTTGGGCTCTACGTCGGGATTTAGCTTATTTCCAGCTCTACGTCGGGACGTGTGTTGGGCTCTACGTCGGGATTTAGCTTATTTCCAGCTCTACGTCGGGACGTGTGTTGGGCTCTACGTCGGGATTTAGCTTATTTCCAGCTCTACGTCGGGACGTGTGTGGGGCTCTACGTCGGGACGTGTGTGGGGCTCTACGTCGGGACGTGTGTGGGGCTCTACGTCGGGACGTGTGTGGGGCTCTACGTCGGGACGTGTGTGGGGCTCTACGTCGGGACGTGTGTGGGGCTCTACCTCAGGATTTAGCTTACTTTCAGCTCTACGTCGGCACGTGTGTTGGGCTCTACCTCAGGGTTTAGCTTACTTTCAGCTCTGCGTCGGGACGTGTGTAGGGCTCTGCGTCGGGACGTGCGTCGGGACGTGCGTCGGGCTCTGCGTCGGGACGTGTGTCGGGCTCTGCGTCGGGACGTGCGTCGGGCTCTGCGTCGGGACGTGCGTCGGGCTCTGCGTCGGGACGTGCGTCGGGCTCTGCGTCGGGACGTGCGTCGGGCTCTGCGTCGGGACGTGCGTCGGGCTCTGCGTCGGGACGTGCGTCGGGCTCTGCGTCGGGACGTGCGTCGGGCTCTGCGTCGGGACGTGCGTCGGGCTCTGCGTCGGGATTTAGCTTACTTTCGGCTCTGCGTCGGGACGTGCGTCGGGCTCTGCGTCGGGATTTAGCTTACTTTCGGCTCTGCGTCGGGACGTGCGTCGGGCTCTGCGTCGGGATTTAGCTTACTTTCGGCTCTGCGTCGGGACGTGCGTCGGGCTCTGCGTCGGGACGTGCGTTGGGCTCTGCGTCGGGACGTGCGTTGGGCTCTGCGTCGGGACGTGCGTTGGGCTCTGCGTCGGGACGTGCGTTGGGCTCTGCGTCGGGACGTGCGTTGGGCTCTGCGTCGGGACGTGCGTTGGGCTCTGCGTCGGGACGTGCGTTGGGCTCTGCGTCGGGACGTGCGTTGGGCTCTGCGTCGGGACGTGCGTTGGGCTCTACGTCTGTAGTTAGCTTACTTTCGGCTCTACGTCGGGACGTGCGTTGGGCTCTACGTCGGGACGTGCGTTGGGCTCTGCGTCGGGATTTAGCTTACTTTCAGCTCTGCGTCGGGACGTGCGTTGGGCTCTGCGTCGGGACGTGCGTTGGGCTCTGCGTCGGGACGTGCGTTGGGCTCTGCGTCGGGACGTGCGTTGGGCTCTACGTCGGGATTTAGCTTACTTTCAGCTCTACGTCGGGATTTAGCTTACTTTCAGCTCTACGTCGGGATTTAGCTTACTTTCAGCTCTACGTCGGGATTTAGCTTACTTTCAGCTCTACGTCGGGATTTAGCTTACTTTCAGCTCTACGTCGGGATTTAGCTTACTTTCAGCTCCACGTCGGGACGTGCGTTGGCCTCTACGTCGGGATTTAGCTTACTTTCAGCTCCACGTCGGGACGTGCGTTGGCCTCTACGTCGGGATTTAGCTTACTTTCAGCTCCACGTCGGGACGTGCGTTGGCCTCTACGTCGGGATTTAGCTTACTTTCAGCTCCACGTCGGGACGTGCGTTGGCCTCTACGTCGGGATTTAGCTTACTTTCAGCTCCACGTCGGGACGTGCGTTGGCCTCTACGTCGGGATTTAGCTTACTTTCAGCTCCACGTCGGGACGTGCGTTGGGCGCTACGTCGGGACGTGCGTTGGGCGCTACGTCGGGACGTGCGTTGGGCGCTACGTCGGGACGTGCGTTGGGCGCTACGTCGGGACGTGCGTTGGGCTCTACGTCGGGACGTGCGTTGGGCTCTACGTCTGTAGTTAGCTAACTTTCAGCTCTACGTCGGGACGTGCGTTGGGCTCTACGTCTGTAGTTAGCAAACTTTCAGCTCTACGTCGGGACGTGCGTTGGGCGCTACGTCGGGACGTGCGTTGGGCGCTACGTCGGGACGTGCGTTGGGCGCTACGTCGGGACGTGCGTTGGGCGCTACGTCGGGACGTGCGTTGGGCGCTACGTCGGGACGTGCGTTGGGCGCTACGTCGGGATTTAGCTTACTTTCAGCTCTACGTCGGGACGTGCGTTGGGCGCTACGTCGGGATTTAGCTTCCTTTCAGCGCTACGTCGGGACGTGCGTTGGGCGCTACGTCGGGACGTGCGTTGGGCGCTACGTCGGGATTTAGCTTACTTTCAGCTCTACGTCGGGACGTGCGTTGGGCTCTACGTCGGGACGTGCGTTGGGCTCTACGTCGGGACGTGCGTTGGGCTCTACGTCGGGACGTGCGTTGGGCTCTACGTCGGGACGTGCGTTGGGCTCTACGTCGGGATTTAGCTTAATTTCAGCTCTACGTCGGGACGTGCGTTGGGCTCTACGACGGGATTTAGCTTACTTTTAGCTCTACGTCGGGACGTGCGTTGGGCGCTACGTCGGGACGTGCGTTGGGCGCTACGTCGGGACGTGCGTTGGGCGCTACGTCGGGATTTAGCTTACTTTCAGCTCTACGTCGGGACGTGCGTTGGGCTCTACGTCGGGACGTGCGTTGGGCTCTACGTCGGGACGTGCGTTGGGCTCTACGTCGGGACGTGCGTTGGGCTCTACGTCGGGACGTGCGTTGGGCTCTACGTCGGGACGTGCGTTGGGCTCTACGTCGGGACGTGCGTTGGGCTCTACGTCGGGACGTGCGTTGGGCTCTACGTCGGGATTTAGCTTACTTTCAGCTCTACGTCGGGACGTGTGTTGGGCTCTACGTCGGGACGTGCGTTGGGCTCTACGTCGGGACGTGCGTTGGGCTCTACGTCGGGATTTAGCTTACTTTCAGCTCTACGTCGGGATTTAGCTTTCTTTCAGCTCTACGTCGGGACGTGCGTTGGCCTCTACGTCGGGACGTGCGTTGGCCTCTACGTCGGGACGTGCGTTGGCCTCTACGTCGGGACGTGCGTTGGCCTCTACGTCGGGACGTGCGTTGGCCTCTACGTCGGGACGTGCGTTGGCCTCTACGTCGGGATTTAGCTTACTTTCAGCTCTACGTCGGGACGCGCGTTGGGCTCTACGTCGGGATTTAGCTTACTTTAAGCTCTACGTCGGGACGCGCGTTGGGCTCTACGTCGGGATTTAGCTTACTTTCAGCTCTACGTCGGGACGCGCGTTGGGCTCTACGTCGGGACGCGCGTTGGGCTCTACGTCGGGACGCGCGTTGGGCTCTACGTCGGGACGCGCGTTGGGCTCTACGTCGGGACGCGCGTTGGGCTCTACGTCGGGATTTAGCTTACTTTCAGCTCTACGTCGGGACGTGCGTTGGCCTCTACGTCGGGACGTGCGTTGGCCTCTACGTCGGGACGTGCGTTGGCCTCTACGTCGGGATTTAGCTTACTTTCAGCTCTACGTCGGGACGCGCCTTGGGCTCTACGTCGGGACGCGCCTTGGGCTCTACGTCGGGACGCGCCTTGGGCTCTACGTCGGGACGCGCCTTGGGCTCTACGTCGGGACGCGCCTTGGGCTCTACGTCGGGACGCGCCTTGGGCTCTACGTCGGGACGCGCCTTGGGCTCTACGTCTGTAGTTAGCTAACTTTCAGCTCTACGTCGGGACGCGCGTTGGCCTCTACGTCGGGACGCGCGTTGGCCTCTACGTCGGGACGCGCGTTGGCCTCTACGTCGGGACGCGCGTTGGCCTCTACGTCGGGATTTAGGTTACTTTCAGCTATACGTCGGGACGCGCGTTGGGCTCTACGTCGGGACGCGCGTTGGGCTCTACGTCGGGACGCGCGTTGGGCTCTACGTCGGGACGCGCGTTGGGCTCTACGTCGGGACGCGCGTTGGGCTCTACGTCGGGACGCGCGTTGGGCTCTACGTCGGGACGCGCGTTGGGCTCTACGTCGGGATTTAGCTTACTTTCCGCTCTACGTCGGGACGCGCGTTGGGCTCTACGTCGGGATTTAGCTTACTTTCCGCTCTACGTCGGGACGTGTGTGGGGCTCTACCGCAGGATTTAGCTTACTTTCCGCTCTACGTGGGTACGTGTGTTGGGGTCTACCTCAGGATTTAGGTTACTTTCCGCTCTGCGTCGGGACGTGTGTTGGGCTCTACCTCAGGATTTAGCTTAATTTCCGCTCTGCGTCGGGACGTGTGTTGGGCTCTACGTCGGGACGTGTGTTGGGCTCTACGTCGGGACGTGTGTTGGGCTCTACGTCGGGACGTGTGTTGGGCTCTACGTCGGGACGTGTGTTGGGCTCTACGTCGGGACGTGTGTTGGGCTCTACGTCGGGACGTGTGTTGGGCTCTACCTCAGGATTTAGCTTACTTTCAGGTCTACGTGGGGACGTGTGTTGGGCTCTACCACAGGATTTAGCTTACTTTCTGCTCTGCGTCGGGACGTGTGTTGGGCTCTACCTCAGGATTTAGCTTACTTTCAGGTCTACGTCGGGACGTGTGTTGGGCTCTACGTCAGGACGTGTGTTGGGCTCTACCTCAGGATTTAGCTTACTTTCAGCTCTGCGTGGGGACGTGTGTTGGGCTCTACCTCAGGATTTAGCTTACTTTCCGCTCTGCGTCGGGACGTGTGTTGGGCTCTACCTCAGGATTTAGCTTACTTTCCGCTCTGCGTCGGGACGTGTGTTGGGCTCTACGTCGGGACGTGTGTTGGGCTCTGCGTCGGGACGTGTGTTGGGCTCTGCGTCGGGACGTGTGTTGGGCTCTACGTCGGGACGTGTGTTGGGCTCTGCGTCGGGACGTGTGTTGGGCTCTACATCAGGATTTAGCTTACTTTCAGCTCTACGTCGGGACGTGTTTTGGGCTCTGCGTCGGGACGTGTGTGGGGCTCTACGTCGGGACGTGTGTTTGGCTCTGCGTCGGGACGTGTGTGGGGCTCTACGTCGGGACGTGTGTGGGGCTCTACGTCGGGACGTGTGTGGGGCTCTACGTCGGGACGTGTGTGGGGCTCTACGTCGGGACGTGTGTGGGGCTCTACGACGGGACGTGTGTGGGGCTCTACGTCGGGACGTGTGTTGGACTCTACCTCAGGATTTAGCTTACTTTCCGCTCTGCGTCGGGACGTGTGTTGGGCTCTATCTCAGGATTTAGCTTACTTTCAGCTCTGCGTCGGGACGTGTGTTTGGCTCTACGTCGGGACGTGTGTTGGTCTCTACGTCGGGACGTGTGTTGGGCTCTACCTCAGGATTTAGCTTACTTTCAGCTCTACGTGGGGACGTGTGTTGGGCTCTACCTCAGGATTTAGCTTACTTTGAGCTCTACGTCGGGACGTGTGTTGGGCTCTACGTCGGGATTGAGCTTACTTCCAGCTCTACGTCGGGACGTGTGTTGGACTCTACGTCGGGACGTGTGTTGGACTCTACGTCGGGACGTGTGTTGGACTCTACGTCGGGACGTGTGTTGGACTCTACGTCGGGACGTGTGTTGGACTCTACGTCGGGACGTGTGTTGGACTCTACCTCAGGATTTAGCTTACTTTCCGCTCTGCGTCGGGACGTGTGTTGGGCTCTACGTCGGGACGTGTGTTGGGCTCTACGTCGGGATTTAGCTTATTTCCAGCTCTACGTCGGGACGTGTGTTGGGCTCTACGTCGGGACGTGTGTTGGGCTCTACGTCGGGACGTGTGTTGGGCTCTACGTCGTGACGTGTGTTGGGCTCTACGTCGGGACGTGTGTTGGGCTCTACGTCGGGACGTGTGTTGGGCTCTACGTCGGGACGTGTGTTGGGCTCTACGTCGGGATTTAGCTTATTTCCAGCTCTACGTCGGGACGTGTGTTGGGCTCTACGTCGGGACGTGTGTGGGGCTCTACGTCGGGACGTGTGTGGGGCTCTACGTCGGGACGTGTGTGGGGCTCTACGTCGGGACGTGTGTGGGGCTCTACGTCGGGACGTGTGTGGGGCTCTACGTCGGGACGTGTGTGGGGCTCTACGTCGGGACGTGTGTGGGGCTCTACGTCGGGACGTGTGTGGGGCTCTACCTCAGGATTTAGCTTACTTTCAGCTCTGCGTCGGGACGTGTGTTGGGCTCTACCTCAGGATTTAGCTTACTTTCAGCTCTGCGTCGGGACGTGTGTTGGGCTCTGCGTCGGGACGTGTGTTGGGCTCTGCGTCGGGACGTGTGTTGGGCTCTGCGTCGGGACGTGTGTTGGGCTCTGCGTCGGGATTTAGCTTACTTCCAGCTCTACGTCGGGACGTGTGTTGGGCTCTACGTCGGGACGTGTGTTGGGCTCTACGTCGGGACGTGTGTTGGGTTCTACGTCGGGACGTGTGTTGGGCTCTACGTCGGGACGTGTGTTGGGCTCTACGTCGGGACGTGTGTTGGGCTCTACGTCGGGACGTGTGTTGGGCTCTACGTCTGGACGTGTGGTGGGCTCTACGTCGGGACGTGTGGTGGGCTCTACGTCGCGACGTGTGTGGGGCTCTACGTCGGGACGTGCGTTGGGCTCTATCTCAGGATTTAGCTTACTTTCAGGTCTACGTCGGGACGTGTGTTGGGCTCTACATCGGGACGTGTGTTGGGCTCTACATCAGGATTTAGCTTACTTTCAGCTCTACGTGGGGACGTGTGTTGGGCTCTACCTCAGGATTTAGCTTACTTTCCGCTCTGCGTCGGGACGTGTTTTGGGCTCTACCTCAGGATTTAGCTTACTTTCCGCTCTGCGTCGGGACGTGTGTTGGGCTCTACGTCGGGACGTGTGTTGGGCTCTGCGTCGGGACGTGTGTTGGGCTCTACATCAGGATTTAGCTTACTTTCAGCTCTACGTCGGGACGTGTGTTGGGCTCTACGTCGGGACGTGTGTTGGGCTCTGCGTCGGGACGTGTGTTGGGCTCTGCGTCGGGACGTGTGTTGGGCTCTGCGTCGGGACGTGTGTTGGGCTCTACCTCAGGATTTAGCTTACTTTCCGCTCTGCGTTTGGACGTGTGTTGGGCTCTACCTCAGGATTTATCTTACTTTCTGCACTACGTGGGGACGTGTGTTGGGCTCTACGTCGGGATTTAGCTTACTTCCAGCTCTACGTCGGGACGTGTGTTGGACTCTACGTCGGGACGTGTGTTGGACTCTACGTCGGGACGTGTGTTGGACTCTACGTCGGGACGTGTGTTGGACTCTACGTCGGGACGTGTGTTGGACTCTACGTCGGGACGTGTGTTGGACTCTACGTCGGGACGTGTGTTGGACTGTAC
This sequence comes from Leptosomus discolor, assembly GCF_034619465.1. NCBI lineage: Eukaryota > Metazoa > Chordata > Aves > Leptosomiformes > Leptosomidae > Leptosomus > Leptosomus discolor. The sequence goes on along the minus strand of NW_028237929.1, from coordinate 716,754 downwards.
GTCGGGACGTGTGTTGGACTCTACGTCGGGACGTGTGTTGGGCTCTGCGTCGGGACGTGTGTTGGGCTCTACCTCAGGATTTAGCTTACTTTCCGCTCTGCGTTTGGACGTGTGTTGGGCTCTACCTCAGGATTTATCTTACTTTCTGCTCTACGTGGGGACGTGTGTTGGGTTCTACCGCAGGATTTAGCTTACTTTCTGCTCTGCGTCGGGACGTGTGTTGGGCTCTACCTCAGGATTTAGCTTACTTTCAGCTCTACGTGGGGACGTGTGTTGGGTTCTACCGCAGGATTTAGCTTACTTTCTGCTCTGCGTCGGGACGTGTGTTGGGCTCTACCTCAGGATTTAGCTTACTTTCAGGTCTACGTTGGGACGTGTGTTGGGCTCTAGGTCAGGACGTGTGTTGGGCTCTACCTCAGGATTTAGCTTACTTTCAGCTCTATGTGGGGACGTGTGTTGGGCTCTACCTCAGGATTTAGCTTACTTTCCGCTCTGCGTCGGGACGTGTGTTGGGCTCTACGTCGGGACGTGTGTTGGGCTCTGCGTCGGGACGTGTGTTGGGCTCTACATCATGATTTAGCTTACTTTCAGCTCTACATCGGAACGTGTGTGGGGCTCTGCGTCGGGACGTGTGTGGAGCTCTGCGTCGGGACGTGTGTGGGGCTCTGCGTCGGGACGTGTGTGGGGCTCTGCGTCGGGACGTGTGTGGGGCTCTGCGTCGGGACGTGTGTGGGGCTCTGCGTCGGGACGTGTGTGGGGCTCTGCGTCGGGACGTGTGTGGGGCTCTGCGTCGGGACGTGTGTGGGGCTCTGCGTCGGGACGTGTGTCGGGCTCTGCGTCGGGACGTGTGTGGGGCTCTACCTCAGGATTTAGCTTACTTTCCGCTCTGCGTTTGGACGTGTGTTGGGCTCTACCTCAGGATTTATCTTACTTTCTGCACTACGTGGGGACGTGTGTTGGGCTCTACGTCGGGATTTAGCTTACTTCCAGCTCTACGTCGGGACGTGTGTTGGACTCTACGTCGGGACGTGTGTTGGACTCTACGTCGGGACGTGTGTTGGACTCTACGTCGGGACGTGTGTTGGACTCTACGTCGGGACGTGTGTTGGACTCTACGTCGGGACGTGTGTTGGACTCTACGTCGGGACGTGTGTTGGACTCTACGTCGGGACGTGTGTTGGACTCTACGTCGGGACGTGTGTTGGGCTCTGCGTCGGGACGTGTGTTGGGCTCTACCTCAGGATTTAGCTTACTTTCCGCTCTGCGTTTGGACGTGTGTTGGGCTCTACCTCAGGATTTATCTTACTTTCTGCTCTACGTGGGGACGTGTGTTGGGTTCTACCGCAGGATTTAGCTTACTTTCTGCTCTGCGTCGGGACGTGTGTTGGGCTCTACCTCAGGATTTAGCTTACTTTCAGCTCTACGTGGGGACGTGTGTTGGGTTCTACCGCAGGATTTAGCTTACTTTCTGCTCTGCGTCGGGACGTGTGTTGGGCTCTACCTCAGGATTTAGCTTACTTTCAGGTCTACGTTGGGACGTGTGTTGGGCTCTAGGTCAGGACGTGTGTTGGGCTCTACCTCAGGATTTAGCTTACTTTCAGCTCTATGTGGGGACGTGTGTTGGGCTCTACCTCAGGATTTAGCTTACTTTCCGCTCTGCGTCGGGACGTGTGTTGGGCTCTACGTCGGGACGTGTGTTGGGCTCTGCGTCGGGACGTGTGTTGGGCTCTACATCATGATTTAGCTTACTTTCAGCTCTACATCGGAACGTGTGTGGGGCTCTGCGTCGGGACGTGTGTGGAGCTCTGCGTCGGGACGTGTGTGGGGCTCTGCGTCGGGACGTGTGTGGGGCTCTGCGTCGGGACGTGTGTGGGGCTCTGCGTCGGGACGTGTGTGGGGCTCTGCGTCGGGACGTGTGTGGGGCTCTGCGTCGGGACGTGTGTGGGGCTCTGCGTCGGGACGTGTGTGGGGCTCTGCGTCGGGACGTGTGTCGGGCTCTGCGTCGGGACGTGTGTGGGGCTCTGCGTCGGGACGTGTGTGGGGCTCTGCGTCGGGACGTGTGTGGGGCTCTGCGTCGGGATTTAGCTTATTTCCAGCTCTACGTCGGGACGTGTGTTGGGCTCTACGTCGGGACGTGTGTTGGGCTCTACGTCGGGACGTGTGTTGGGCTCTACGTCGGGATTTAGCTTATTTCCAGCTCTACGTCGGGACGTGTGTTGGGCTCTACGTCGGGATTTAGCTTATTTCCAGCTCTACGTCGGGACGTGTGTTGGGCTCTACGTCGGGATTTAGCTTATTTCCAGCTCTACGTCGGGACGTGTGTGGGGCTCTACGTCGGGACGTGTGTGGGGCTCTACGTCGGGACGTGTGTGGGGCTCTACGTCGGGACGTGTGTGGGGCTCTACGTCGGGACGTGTGTGGGGCTCTACGTCGGGACGTGTGTGGGGCTCTACGTCGGGACGTGTGTGGGGCTCTACGTCGGGATTTAGCTTACTTTCAGCTCTACGTCGGCACGTGTGTTGGGCTCTACCTCAGGGTTTAGCTTACTTTCAGCTCTGCGTCGGGACGTGTGTTGGGCTCTGCGTCGGGACGTGTGTTGGGCTCTGCGTCGGGACGTGTGTTGGGCTCTGCGTCGGGACGTGTGTTGGGCTCTGCGTCGGGACGTGTGTTGGGCTCTGCGTCGGGACGTGTGTTGGGCTCTGCGTCGGGATTTAGCTTACTTCCAGCTCTACGTCGGGACGTGTGTTGGGCTCTACGTCGGGACGTGTGTTGGGCTCTACGTCGGGACGTGTGTTGGGCTCTACGTCGGGACGTGTGGTGGGCTCTACGTCGGGACGTGTGGTGGGCTCTACGTCGCGACGTGTGTGGGGCTCTACGTCGGGACGTGCGTTGGGCTCTATCTCAGGATTTAGCTTACTTTCAGGTCTACGTCGGGACGTGTGTTGGGCTCTACATCGGGACGTGTGTTGGGCTCTACCTCAGGATTTAGCTTACTTTCAGCTCTACGTGGGGACGTGTGTTGGGCTCTACCTCAGGATTTAGCTTACTTTCCGCTCTGCGTCGGGACGTGTTTTGGGCTCTACCACAGGATTTAGCTTACTCTCCGCTCTGCGTCGGGACGTGTGTTGGGCTCTACGTCGGGACGTGTGTTGGGCTCTACGTCGGGACGTGTGTTGGGCTCTACGTCGGGACGTGTGTTGGGCTCTAGGTCGGGACGTGTGTTGGGCTCTACGTCGGGACGTGTGTTGGGCTCTGCGTCGGGACGTGTGTTGGGCTCTACATCAGGATTTAGCTTACTTTCAGCTCTACGTCGGGACGTGTGTTGGGCTCTACGTCGGGACGTGTGTTTGGCTCTGCGTCGGGACGTGAGTTTGGCTCTGCGTCGGGACGTGTGTTGGGCTCTACCTCAGGATTTAGCTTACTTTCCGCTCTGCGTTTGGACGTGTGTTGGGCTCTACCTCAGGATTTAGCTTCCTTTCTGCTCTACGTGGGGACGTGTGTTGGGCTCTACGTCGGGATTTAGGTTACTTTCAGCTCTACGTCGGGACGTGTGTTGGGCTCTACGTCGGGATTTAGCTTACTTCCAGCTCTACGTCGGGACGTGTGTTGGACTCTACGTCGGGACGTGTGTTGGACTCTACGTCGGGACGTGTGTTGGACTCTACGTCGGGACGTGTGTTGGACTCTACGTCGGGACGTGTGTTGGACTCTACGTCGGGACGTGTGTTGGACTCTACGTCGGGACGTGTGTTGGACTCTACGTCGGGACGTGTGTTGGACTCTACGTCGGGACGTGTGTTGGACTCTACGTCGGGACGTGTGTTGGACTCTACGTCGGGACGTGTGTTGGACTCTACGTCGGGACGTGTGTTGGACTCTACGTCGGGACGTGTGTTGGACTCTACGTCGGGACGTGTGTTGGACTCTACGTCGGGACGTGTGTTGGACTCTACGTCGGGACGTGTGTTGGACTCTACGTCGGGACGTGTGTTGGACTCTACGTCGGGACGTGTGTTGGACTCTACGTCGGGACGTGTGTTGGACTCTACGTCGGGACGTGTGTTGGACTCTACCTCAGGATTTAGCTTACATTCCGCTCTGCGTCGGGACGTGTGTTGGGCTCTACCTCAGGATTTAGCTTACTTTCCGCTCTGCGTCGGGACGTGTGTTGGGCTCTACCTCAGGATTTAGCTTACTTTCCGCTCTGCGTCGGGACGTGTGTTGGGCTCTAGGTCGGGACGTGTGTTGGGCTCTAGGTCGGGACGTGTGTTGGGCTCTAGGTCGGGACGTGTGTTGGGCTCTACGTCGGGACGTGTGTTGGGCTCTACGTCGGGATTTAGCTTATTTCCAGCTCTACGTCGGGACGTGTGTTGGGCTCTACGTCGGGACGTGTGTTGGGCTCTACGTCGGGACGTGTGTTGGGCTCTACGTCGGGACGTGTGTTGGGCTCTACGTCGGGACGTGTGTTGGGCTCTACGTCGGGACGTGTGTTGGGCTCTAGGTCGGGACGTGTGTTGGGCTCTAGGTCGGGACGTGTGTTGGGCTCTACGTCGGGACGTGTGTTGGGCTCTACGTCGGGATTTAGCTTATTTCCAGCTCTACGTCGGGACGTGTGTTGGGCTCTACGTCGGGACGTGTGTTGGGCTCTACGTCGGGACGTGTGTTGGGCTCTACGTCGGGATTTAGCTTATTTCCAGCTCTACGTCGGGACGTGTGTTGGGCTCTACGTCGGGATTTAGCTTATTTCCAGCTCTACGTCGGGACGTGTGTTGGGCTCTACGTCGGGACGTGTGTGGGGCTCTACGTCGGGACGTGTGTGGGGCTCTACGTCGGGACGTGTGTGGGGCTCTACGTCGGGACGTGTGTGGGGCTCTACGTCGGGACGTGTGTGGGGCTCTACGTCGGGACGTGTGTGGGGCTCTACGTCGGGACGTGTGTGGGGCTCTACGTCGGGACGTGTGTGGGGCTCTACCTCAGGATTTAGCTTACTTTCAGCTCTGCGTCGGGACGTGTGTGGGGCTCTACCTCAGGGTTTAGCTTACTTTCAGCTCTGCGTCGGGACGTGTGTTGGGCTCTGCGTCGGGACGTGTGTTGGGCTCTGCGTCGGGACGTGTGTTGGGCTCTACGTCGGGATTTAGCTTACTTCCAGCTCTACGTCGGGACGTGTGTTGGGCTCTACGTCGGGATTTAGCTTACTTCCAGCTCTACGTCGGGACGTGTGTTGGGCTCTACGTCGGGACGTGTGTTGGGCTCTACGTCGGGACGTGTGGTGGGCTCTACGTCGGGACGTGTGGTGGGCTCTACGTCGGGACGTGTGGTGGGCTCTACGTCGCGACGTGTGTGGGGCTCTACGTCGGGACGTGCGTTGGGCTCTATCTCAGGATTTAGCTTACTTTCAGGTCTACGTCGGGACGTGTGTTGGGCTCTACATCGGGACGTGTGTTGGGCTCTACCTCAGGATTTAGCTTACTTTCAGCTCTACGTGGGGACGTGTGTTGGGCTCTACCTCAGGATTTAGCTTACTTTCCGCTCTGCGTCGGGACGTGTTTTGGGCTCTACCACAGGATTTAGCTTACTTTCCGCTCTGCGTCGGGACGTGTGTTGGGCTCTACGTCGGGACGTGTGTTGGGCTCTACGTCGGGACGTGTGTTGGGCTCTACGTCGGGACGTGTGTTGGGCTCTACGTCGGGACGTGTGGTGGGCTCTACGTCGGGACGTGTGGTGGGCTCTACGTCGGGACGTGTGGTGGGCTCTACGTCGCGACGTGTGTGGGGCTCTACGTCGGGACGTGCGTTGGGCTCTATCTCAGGATTTAGCTTACTTTCAGGTCTACGTCGGGACGTGTGTTGGGCTCTACATCGGGACGTGTGTTGGGCTCTACCTCAGGATTTAGCTTACTTTCAGCTCTACGTGGGGACGTGTGTTGGGCTCTACCTCAGGATTTAGCTTACTTTCCGCTCTGCGTCGGGACGTGTTTTGGGCTCTACCTCAGGATTTAGCTTACTTTCCGCTCTGCGTCGGGACGTGTGTTGGGCTCTACGTCGGGACGTGTGTTGGGCTCTGCGTCGGGACGTGTGTTGGGCTCTACATCAGGATTTAGCTTACTTTCAGCTCTACGTCGGGACGTGTGTTGGGCTCTACGTCGGGACGTGTGTTGGGCTCTGCGTCGGGACGTGTGTTGGGCTCTGCGTCGGGACGTGTGTTGGGCTCTGCGTCGGGACGTGTGTTGGGCTCTGCGTCGGGACGTGTGTTGGGCTCTACCTCAGGATTTAGCTTACTTTCCGCTCTGCGTTTGGACGTGTGTTGGGCTCTACCTCAGGATTTATCTTACTTTCTGCTCTACGTGGGGACGTGTGTTGGGCTCTACGTCGGGATTTAGCTTACTTCCAGCTCTACGTCGGGACGTGTGTTGGACTCTACGTCGGGACGTGTGTTGGACTCTACGTCGGGACGTGTGTTGGACTCTACGTCGGGACGTGTGTTGGACTCTACGTCGGGACGTGTGTTGGACTCTACGTCGGGACGTGTGTTGGACTCTAGGTCGGGCCGTGTGTTGGACTCTACGTCGGGCCGTGTGTTGGACTCTACGTCGGGCCGTGTGTTGTACTCTACGTCGGGACGTGTGTTGGACTCTACGTCGGGACGTGTGTTGGACTCTACGTCGGGACGTGTGTTGGACTCTACGTCGGGACGTGTGTTGGACTCTACCTCAGGATTTAGCTTACTTTCCGCTCTGCGTCGGGACGTGTGTTGGGCTCTACCTCAGGATTTAGCTTACTTTCCGCTCTGCGTCGGGACGTGTGTTGGGCTCTAGGTCGGGACGTGTGTTGGGCTCTAGGTCGGGACGTGTGTTGGGCTCTAGGTCGGGACGTGTGTTGGGCTCTAGGTCGGGACGTGTGTTGGGCTCTAGGTCGGGACGTGTGTTGGGCTCTAGGTCGGGACGTGTGTTGGGCTCTAGGTCGGGACGTGTGTTGGGCTCTAGGTCGGGACGTGTGTTGGGCTCTAGGTCGGGACGTGTGTTGGGCTCTAGGTCGGGACGTGTGTTGGGCTCTAGGTCGGGACGTGTGTTGGGCTCTACGTCGGGATTTAGCTTACTTCCAGCTCTACGTCGGGACGTGTGTCGGTCTCTGCGTCGGGACGTGTGTCGGGCTCTGCGTCGGGACGTGTGTCGGGCTCTGCGTCGGGACGTGTGTCGGGCTCTGCGTCGGGACGTGTGTCGGGCTCTGCGTCGGGACGTGTGTCGGGCTCTGCGTCGGGACGTGTGTCGGGCTCTATGTCAGGATTTAGCTTACTTTCAGGTCTACGTCGGGACGTGTGTTGGGCTCTACGTCGGGACGTGTGTTGGGCTCTACGTCGGGACGTGTGTTGGGCTCTACCTCAGGATTTAGCTTACTTTCAGGTCTACGTTGGGACGTGTGTTGGGCTCTAGGTCAGGACGTGTGTTGGGCTCTACCTCAGGATTTAGCTTACTTTCAGCTCTATGTGGGGACGTGTGTTGGGCTCTACCTCAGGATTTAGCTTACTTTCCGCTCTGCGTCGGGACGTGTGTTGGGCTCTACGTCGGGACGTGTGTTGGGCTCTGCGTCGGGACGTGTGTTGGGCTCTACATCATGATTTAGCTTACGTTCAGCTCTACATCGGAACGTGTGTGGGGCTCTGCGTCGGGACGTGTGTGGGGCTCTGCGTCGGGACGTGTGTGGGGCTCTGCGTCGGGACGTGTGTGGGGCTCTGCGTCGGGACGTGTGTGGGGCTCTGCGTCGGGACGTGTGTGGGGCTCTGCGTCGGGACGTGTGTGGGGCTCTGCGTCGGGACGTGTGTGGGGCTCTGCGTCGGGACGTGTGTGGGGCTCTGCGTCGGGACGTGTGTGGGGCTCTGCGTCGGGACGTGTGTGGGGCTCTGCGTCGGGATTTAGCTTATTTCCAGCTCTACGTCGGGACGTGTGTTGGGCTCTACGTCGGGATTTAGCTTATTTCCAGCTCTACGTCGGGACGTGTGTTGGGCTCTACGTCGGGACGTGTGTTGGGCTCTACGTCGGGATTTAGCTTATTTCCAGCTCTACGTCGGGACGTGTGTTGGGCTCTACGTCGGGATTTAGCTTATTTCCAGCTCTACGTCGGGACGTGTGTTGGGCTCTACGTCGGGATTTAGCTTATTTCCAGCTCTACGTCGGGACGTGTGTGGGGCTCTACGTCGGGACGTGTGTGGGGCTCTACGTCGGGACGTGTGTTGGGCTCTACGTCGGGATTGAGCTTACTTCCAGCTCTACGTCGGGACGTGTGTTGGACTCTACGTCGGGACGTGTGTTGGACTCTACGTCGGGACGTGTGTTGGACTCTACGTCGGGACGTGTGTTGGACTCTACGTCGGGACGTGTGTTGGACTCTACGTCGGGACGTGTGTTGGACTCTACCTCAGGATTTAGCTTACTTTCCGCTCTGCGTCGGGACGTGTGTTGGGCTCTACGTCGGGACGTGTGTTGGGCTCTACGTCGGGATTTAGCTTATTTCCAGCTCTACGTCGGGACGTGTGTTGGGCTCTACGTCGGGACGTGTGTTGGGCTCTACGTCGGGACGTGTGTTGGGCTCTACGTCGGGACGTGTGTTGGGCTCTACGTCGGGACGTGTGTTGGGCTCTACGTCGGGACGTGTGTTGGGCTCTACGTCGGGACGTGTGTTGGGCTCTACGTCGGGATTTAGCTTATTTCCAGCTCTACGTCGGGACGTGTGTTGGGCTCTACGTCGGGACGTGTGTGGGGCTCTACGTCGGGACGTGTGTGGGGCTCTACGTCGGGACGTGTGTGGGGCTCTACGTCGGGACGTGTGTGGGGCTCTACGTCGGGACGTGTGTGGGGCTCTACGTCGGGACGTGTGTGGGGCTCTACGTCGGGACGTGTGTGGGGCTCTACGTCGGGACGTGTGTGGGGCTCTACCTCAGGATTTAGCTTACTTTCAGCTCTGCGTCGGGACGTGTGTTGGGCTCTACCTCAGGATTTAGCTTACTTTCAGCTCTGCGTCGGGACGTGTGTTGGGCTCTGCGTCGGGACGTGTGTTGGGCTCTGCGTCGGGACGTGTGTTGGGCTCTGCGTCGGGACGTGTGTTGGGCTCTGCGTCGGGATTTAGCTTACTTCCAGCTCTACGTCGGGACGTGTGTTGGGCTCTACGTCGGGACGTGTGTTGGGCTCTACGTCGGGACGTGTGTTGGGCTCTACGTCGGGACGTGTGTTGGGCTCTACGTCGGGACGTGTGTTGGGCTCTACGTCGGGACGTGTGTTGGGCTCTACGTCGGGACGTGTGTTGGGCTCTACGTCGGGACGTGTGTTGGGCTCTACGTCTGGACGTGTGGTGGGCTCTACGTCGGGACGTGTGGTGGGCTCTACGTCGCGACGTGTGTGGGGCTCTACGTCGGGACGTGCGTTGGGCTCTATCTCAGGATTTAGCTTACTTTCAGGTCTACGTCGGGACGTGTGTTGGGCTCTACATCGGGACGTGTGTTGGGCTCTACATCAGGATTTAGCTTACTTTCAGCTCTACGTGGGGACGTGTGTTGGGCTCTACCTCAGGATTTAGCTTACTTTCCGCTCTGCGTCGGGACGTGTTTTGGGCTCTACCTCAGGATTTAGCTTACTTTCCGCTCTGCGTCGGGACGTGTGTTGGGCTCTACGTCGGGACGTGTGTTGGGCTCTGCGTCGGGACGTGTGTTGGGCTCTACATCAGGATTTAGCTTACTTTCAGCTCTACGTCGGGACGTGTGTTGGGCTCTACGTCGGGACGTGTGTTGGGCTCTGCGTCGGGACGTGTGTTGGGCTCTGCGTCGGGACGTGTGTTGGGCTCTGCGTCGGGACGTGTGTTGGGCTCTACCTCAGGATTTAGCTTACTTTCCGCTCTGCGTTTGGACGTGTGTTGGGCTCTACCTCAGGATTTATCTTACTTTCTGCACTACGTGGGGACGTGTGTTGGGCTCTACGTCGGGATTTAGCTTACTTCCAGCTCTACGTCGGGACGTGTGTTGGACTCTACGTCGGGACGTGTGTTGGACTCTACGTCGGGACGTGTGTTGGACTCTACGTCGGGACGTGTGTTGGACTCTACGTCGGGACGTGTGTTGGACTCTACGTCGGGACGTGTGTTGGACTCTACGTCGGGACGTGTGTTGGACTCTACGTCGGGACGTGTGTTGGACTGTACGTCGGGACGTGTGTTGGACTCTGCGTCGGGACGTGTGTTGGGCTCTGCGTCGGGACGTGTGTTGGGCTCTACCTCAGGATTTAGCTTACTTTCCGCTCTGCGTTTGGACGTGTGTTGGGCTCTACCTCAGGATTTATCTTACTTTCTGCTCTACGTGGGGACGTGTGTTGGGTTCTACCGCAGGATTTAGCTTACTTTCTGCTCTGCGTCGGGACGTGTGTTGGGCTCTACCTCAGGATTTAGCTTACTTTCAGCTCTACGTGGGGACGTGTGTTGGGTTCTACCGCAGGATTTAGCTTACTTTCTGCTCTGCGTCGGGACGTGTGTTGGGCTCTACCTCAGGATTTAGCTTACTTTCAGGTCTACGTTGGGACGTGTGTTGGGCTCTAGGTCAGGACGTGTGTTGGGCTCTACCTCAGGATTTAGCTTACTTTCAGCTCTATGTGGGGACGTGTGTTGGGCTCTACCTCAGGATTTAGCTTACTTTCCGCTCTGCGTCGGGACGTGTGTTGGGCTCTACGTCGGGACGTGTGTTGGGCTCTGCGTCGGGACGTGTGTTGGGCTCTACATCATGATTTAGCTTACTTTCAGCTCTACATCGGAACGTGTGTGGGGCTCTGCGTCGGGACGTGTGTGGGGCTCTGCGTCGGGACGTGTGTGGGGCTCTGCGTCGGGACGTGTGTGGGGCTCTGCGTCGGGACGTGTGTGGGGCTCTGCGTCGGGACGTGTGTGGGGCTCTGCGTCGGGACGTGTGTGGGGCTCTGCGTCGGGACGTGTGTGGGGCTCTGCGTCGGGACGTGTGTGGGGCTCTGCGTCGGGACGTGTGTCGGGCTCTGCGTCGGGACGTGTGTGGGGCTCTGCGTCGGGACGTGTGTGGGGCTCTGCGTCGGGACGTGTGTGGGGCTCTGCGTCGGGATTTAGCTTATTTCCAGCTCTACGTCGGGACGTGTGTTGGGCTCTACGTCGGGACGTGTGTTGGGCTCTACGTCGGGACGTGTGTTGGGCTCTACGTCGGGATTTAGCTTATTTCCAGCTCTACGTCGGGACGTGTGTTGGGCTCTACGTCGGGATTTAGCTTATTTCCAGCTCTACGTCGGGACGTGTGTTGGGCTCTACGTCGGGATTTAGCTTATTTCCAGCTCTACGTCGGGACGTGTGTGGGGCTCTACGTCGGGACGTGTGTGGGGCTCTACGTCGGGACGTGTGTGGGGCTCTACGTCGGGACGTGTGTGGGGCTCTACGTCGGGACGTGTGTGGGGCTCTACGTCGGGACGTGTGTGGGGCTCTACGTCGGGACGTGTGTGGGGCTCTACCTCAGGATTTAGCTTACTTTCAGCTCTACGTCGGCACGTGTGTTGGGCTCTACCTCAGGGTTTAGCTTACTTTCAGCTCTGCGTCGGGACGTGTGTTGGGCTCTGCGTCGGGACGTGTGTTGGGCTCTGCGTCGGGACGTGTGTTGGGCTCTGCGTCGGGACGTGTGTTGGGCTCTGCGTCGGGACGTGTGTTGGGCTCTGCGTCGGGACGTGTGTTGGGCTCTACGTCGGGATTTAGCTTACTTCCAGCTCTACGTCGGGACGTGTGTTGGGCTCTACGTCGGGACGTGTGTTGGGCTCTACGTCGGGACGTGTGTTGGGCTCTACGTCGGGACGTGTGGTGGGCTCTACGTCGGGACGTGTGGTGGGCTCTACGTCGCGACGTGTGTGGGGCTCTACGTCGGGACGTGCGTTGGGCTCTATCTCAGGATTTAGCTTACTTTCAGGTCTACGTCGGGACGTGTGTTGGGCTCTACATCGGGACGTGTGTTGGGCTCTACCTCAGGATTTAGCTTACTTTCAGCTCTACGTGGGGACGTGTGTTGGGCTCTACCTCAGGATTTAGCTTACTTTCCGCTCTGCGTCGGGACGTGTTTTGGGCTCTACCACAGGATTTAGCTTACTCTCCGCTCTGCGTCGGGACGTGTGTTGGGCTCTACGTCGGGACGTGTGTTGGGCTCTACGTCGGGACGTGTGTTGGGCTCTACGTCGGGACGTGTGTTGGGCTCTAGGTCGGGACGTGTGTTGGGCTCTACGTCGGGACGTGTGTTGGGCTCTGCGTCGGGACGTGTGTTGGGCTCTACATCAGGATTTAGCTTACTTTCAGCTCTACGTCGGGACGTGTGTTGGGCTCTACGTCGGGACGTGTGTTTGGCTCTGCGTCGGGACGTGAGTTTGGCTCTGCGTCGGGACGTGTGTTGGGCTCTACCTCAGGATTTAGCTTACTTTCCGCTCTGCGTTTGGACGTGTGTTGGGCTCTACCTCAGGATTTAGCTTCCTTTCTGCTCTACGTGGGGACGTGTGTTGGGCTCTACGTCGGGATTTAGGTTACTTTCAGCTCTACGTCGGGACGTGTGTTGGGCTCTACGTCGGGATTTAGCTTACTTCCAGCTCTACGTCGGGACGTGTGTTGGACTCTACGTCGGGACGTGTGTTGGACTCTACGTCGGGACGTGTGTTGGACTCTACGTCGGGACGTGTGTTGGACTCTACGTCGGGACGTGTGTTGGACTCTACGTCGGGACGTGTGTTGGACTCTACGTCGGGACGTGTGTTGGACTCTACGTCGGGACGTGTGTTGGACTCTACGTCGGGACGTGTGTTGGACTCTACGTCGGGACGTGTGTTGGACTCTACGTCGGGACGTGTGTTGGACTCTACGTCGGGACGTGTGTTGGACTCTACGTCGGGACGTGTGTTGGACTCTACGTCGGGACGTGTGTTGGACTCTACGTCGGGACGTGTGTTGGACTCTACGTCGGGACGTGTGTTGGACTCTACGTCGGGACGTGTGTTGGACTCTACGTCGGGACGTGTGTTGGACTCTACGTCGGGACGTGTGTTGGACTCTACGTCGGGACGTGTGTTGGACTCTACCTCAGGATTTAGCTTACATTCCGCTCTGCGTCGGGACGTGTGTTGGGCTCTACCTCAGGATTTAGCTTACTTTCCGCTCTGCGTCGGGACGTGTGTTGGGCTCTACCTCAGGATTTAGCTTACTTTCCGCTCTGCGTCGGGACGTGTGTTGGGCTCTAGGTCGGGACGTGTGTTGGGCTCTAGGTCGGGACGTGTGTTGGGCTCTAGGTCGGGACGTGTGTTGGGCTCTAGGTCGGGACGTGTGTTGGGCTCTACGTCGGGACGTGTGTTGGGCTCTACGTCGGGATTTAGCTTATTTCCAGCTCTACGTCGGGACGTGTGTTGGGCTCTACGTCGGGACGTGTGTTGGGCTCTACGTCGGGACGTGTGTTGGGCTCTACGTCGGGACGTGTGTTGGGCTCTACGTCGGGACGTGTGTTGGGCTCTACGTCGGGACGTGTGTTGGGCTCTAGGTCGGGACGTGTGTTGGGCTCTAGGTCGGGACGTGTGTTGGGCTCTACGTCGGGACGTGTGTTGGGCTCTACGTCGGGATTTAGCTTATTTCCAGCTCTACGTCGGGACGTGTGTTGGGCTCTACGTCGGGACGTGTGTTGGGCTCTACGTCGGGACGTGTGTTGGGCTCTACGTCGGGATTTAGCTTATTTCCAGCTCTACGTCGGGACGTGTGTTGGGCTCTACGTCGGGATTTAGCTTATTTCCAGCTCTACGTCGGGACGTGTGTTGGGCTCTACGTCGGGACGTGTGTGGGGCTCTACGTCGGGACGTGTGTGGGGCTCTACGTCGGGACGTGTGTGGGGCTCTACGTCGGGACGTGTGTGGGGCTCTACGTCGGGACGTGTGTGGGGCTCTACGTCGGGACGTGTGTGGGGCTCTACGTCGGGACGTGTGTGGGGCTCTACCTCAGGATTTAGCTTACTTTCAGCTCTGCGTCGGGACGTGTGTGGGGCTCTACCTCAGGGTTTAGCTTACTTTCAGCTCTGCGTCGGGACGTGTGTTGGGCTCTGCGTCGGGACGTGTGTTGGGCTCTGCGTCGGGACGTGTGTTGGGCTCTACGTCGGGATTTAGCTTACTTCCAGCTCTACGTCGGGACGTGTGTTGGGCTCTACGTCGGGATTTAGCTTACTTCCAGCTCTACGTCGGGACGTGTGTTGGGCTCTACGTCGGGACGTGTGTTGGGCTCTACGTCGGGACGTGTGGTGGGCTCTACGTCGGGACGTGTGGTGGGCTCTACGTCGGGACGTGTGGTGGGCTCTACGTCGCGACGTGTGTGGGGCTCTACGTCGGGACGTGCGTTGGGCTCTATCTCAGGATTTAGCTTACTTTCAGGTCTACGTCGGGACGTGTGTTGGGCTCTACATCGGGACGTGTGTTGGGCTCTACCTCAGGATTTAGCTTACTTTCAGCTCTACGTGGGGACGTGTGTTGGGCTCTACCTCAGGATTTAGCTTACTTTCCGCTCTGCGTCGGGACGTGTTTTGGGCTCTACCACAGGATTTAGCTTACTTTCCGCTCTGCGTCGGGACGTGTGTTGGGCTCTACGTCGGGACGTGTGTTGGGCTCTACGTCGGGACGTGTGTTGGGCTCTACGTCGGGACGTGTGTTGGGCTCTACGTCGGGACGTGTGTTGGGCTCTACGTCGGGACGTGTGGTGGGCTCTACGTCGGGACGTGTGGTGGGCTCTACGTCGCGACGTGTGTGGGGCTCTACGTCGGGACGTGCGTTGGGCTCTATCTCAGGATTTAGCTTACTTTCAGGTCTACGTCGGGACGTGTGTTGGGCTCTACATCGGGACGTGTGTTGGGCTCTACCTCAGGATTTAGCTTACTTTCAGCTCTACGTGGGGACGTGTGTTGGGCTCTACCTCAGGATTTAGCTTACTTTCCGCTCTGCGTCGGGACGTGTTTTGGGCTCTACCTCAGGATTTAGCTTACTTTCCGCTCTGCGTCGGGACGTGTGTTGGGCTCTACGTCGGGACGTGTGTTGGGCTCTGCGTCGGGACGTGTGTTGGGCTCTACATCAGGATTTAGCTTACTTTCAGCTCTACGTCGGGACGTGTGTTGGGCTCTACGTCGGGACGTGTGTTGGGCTCTGCGTCGGGACGTGTGTTGGGCTCTGCGTCGGGACGTGTGTTGGGCTCTGCGTCGGGACGTGTGTTGGGCTCTACCTCAGGATTTAGCTTACTTTCCGCTCTGCGTTTGGACGTGTGTTGGGCTCTACCTCAGGATTTATCTTACTTTCTGCTCTACGTGGGGACGTGTGTTGGGCTCTACGTCGGGATTTAGCTTACTTCCAGCTCTACGTCGGGACGTGTGTTGGACTCTACGTCGGGACGTGTGTTGGACTCTACGTCGGGACGTGTGTTGGACTCTACGTCGGGACGTGTGTTGGACTCTACGTCGGGACGTGTGTTGGACTCTACGTCGGGACGTGTGTTGGACTCTACGTCGGGCCGTGTGTTGGACTCTACGTCGGGCCGTGTGTTGGACTCTACGTCGGGCCGTGTGTTGGACTCTACGTCGGGCCGTGTGTTGGACTCTACGTCGGGCCGTGTGTTGGACTCTACGTCGGGCCGTGTGTTGGACTCTACGTCGGGACGTGTGTTGGACTCTACGTCGGGACGTGTGTTGGACTCTACCTCAGGATTTAGCTTACTTTCCGCTCTGCGTCGGGACGTGTGTTGGGCTCTACCTCAGGATTTAGCTTACTTTCCGCTCTGCGTCGGGACGTGTGTTGGGCTCTAGGTCGGGACGTGTGTTGGGCTCTAGGTCGGGACGTGTGTTGGGCTCTAGGTCGGGACGTGTGTTGGGCTCTAGGTCGGGACGTGTGTTGGGCTCTAGGTCGGGACGTGTGTTGGGCTCTAGGTCGGGACGTGTGTTGGGCTCTAGGTCGGGACGTGTGTTGGGCTCTAGGTCGGGACGTGTGTTGGGCTCTAGGTCGGGACGTGTGTTGGGCTCTAGGTCGGGACGTGTGTTGGGCTCTAGGTCGGGACGTGTGTTGGGCTCTACGTCGGGATTTAGCTTACTTCCAGCTCTACGTCGGGACGTGTGTCGGTCTCTGCGTCGGGACGTGTGTCGGGCTCTGCGTCGGGACGTGTGTCGGGCTCTGCGTCGGGACGTGTGTCGGGCTCTGCGTCGGGACGTGTGTCGGGCTCTGCGTCGGGACGTGTGTCGGGCTCTGCGTCGGGACGTGTGTCGGGCTCTGCGTCGGGACGTGTGTCGGGCTCTATGTCAGGATTTAGCTTACTTTCAGGTCTACGTCGGGACGTGTGTTGGGCTCTACGTCGGGACGTGTGTTGGGCTCTACGTCGGGACGTGTGTTGGGCTCTACGTCGGGACGTGTGTTGGGCTCTACGTCGGGACGTGTGTTGGGCTCTACGTCGGGACGTGTGTTGGGCTCTACCTCAGGATTTAGCTTACTTTCAGGTCTACGTTGGGACGTGTGTTGGGCTCTAGGTCAGGACGTGTGTTGGGCTCTACCTCAGGATTTAGCTTACTTTCAGCTCTATGTGGGGACGTGTGTTGGGCTCTACCTCAGGATTTAGCTTACTTTCCGCTCTGCGTCGGGACGTGTGTTGGGCTCTACGTCGGGACGTGTGTTGGGCTCTGCGTCGGGACGTGTGTTGGGCTCTACATCATGATTTAGCTTACGTTCAGCTCTACATCGGAACGTGTGTGGGGCTCTGCGTCGGGACGTGTGTGGGGCTCTGCGTCGGGACGTGTGTGGGGCTCTGCGTCGGGACGTGTGTGGGGCTCTGCGTCGGGACGTGTGTGGGGCTCTGCGTCGGGACGTGTGTGGGGCTCTGCGTCGGGACGTGTGTGGGGCTCTGCGTCGGGACGTGTGTGGGGCTCTGCGTCGGGACGTGTGTGGGGCTCTGCGTCGGGACGTGTGTGGGGCTCTGCGTCGGGACGTGTGTGGGGCTCTGCGTCGGGATTTAGCTTATTTCCAGCTCTACGTCGGGACGTGTGTTGGGCTCTACGTCGGGATTTAGCTTATTTCCAGCTCTACGTCGGGACGTGTGTTGGGCTCTACGTCGGGACGTGTGTTGGGCTCTACGTCGGGATTTAGCTTATTTCCAGCTCTACGTCGGGACGTGTGTTGGGCTCTACGTCGGGATTTAGCTTATTTCCAGCTCTACGTCGGGACGTGTGTTGGGCTCTACGTCGGGATTTAGCTTATTTCCAGCTCTACGTCGGGACGTGTGTGGGGCTCTACGTCGGGACGTGTGTGGGGCTCTACGTCGGGACGTGTGTGGGGCTCTACGTCGGGACGTGTGTGGGGCTCTACGTCGGGACGTGTGTGGGGCTCTACCTCAGGATTTAGCTTACTTTCAGCTCTACGTCGGCACGTGTGTTGGGCTCTACCTCAGGGTTTAGCTTACTTTCAGCTCTGCGTCGGGACGTGTGTTGGGCTCTGCGTCGGGACGTGTGTTGGGCTCTGCGTCGGGACGTGTGTTGGGCTCTGCGTCGGGACGTGTGTTGGGCTCTGCGTCGGGACGTGTGTTGGGCTCTGCGTCGGGACGTGTGTTGGGCTCTGCGTCGGGACGTGTGTTGGGCTCTACGTCGGGACGTGTGTTGGGCTCTACGTCGGGACGTGTGTTGGGCTCTGCGTCGGGATTTAGCTTACTTCCAGCTCTACGTCGGGACGTGTGTTGGGCTCTACGTCGGGACGTGTGTTGGGCTCTACGTCGGGACGTGTGTTGGGCTCTACGTCGGGACGTGTGGTGGGCTCTACGTCGGGACGTGTGGTGGGCTCTACGTCGGGACGTGTGGTGGGCTCTACGTCGGGACGTGTGGTGGGCTCTACGTCGCGACGTGTGTGGGGCTCTACGTCGGGATGTGCGTTGGGCTCTATCTCAGGATTTAGCTTACTTTCAGGTCTACGTCGGGACGTGTGTTGGGCTCTACATCGGGACGTGTGTTGGGCTCTACCTCAGGATTTAGCTTACTTTCAGCTCTACGTGGGGACGTGTGTTGGGCTCTACCTCAGGATTTAGCTTACTTTCCGCTCTGCGTCGGGACGTGTTTTGGGCTCTACCACAGGATTTAGCTTACTTTCCGCTCTGCGTCGGGACGTGTGTTGGGCTCTACGTCGGGACGTGTGTTGGGCTCTACGTCGGGACGTGTGTTGGGCTCTACGTCGGGACGTGTGTTGGGCTCTACGTCGGGACGTGTGTTGGGCTCTGCGTCGGGACGTGTGTTGGGCTCTACATCAGGATTTAGCTTACTTTCAGCTCTACGTCGGGACGTGTGTTGGGCTCTACGTCGGGACGTGTGTTTGGCTCTGCGTCGGGACGTGTGTTTGGCTCTGCGTCGGGACGTGTGTTGGGCTCTACCTCAGGATTTAGCTTACTTTCCGCTCTGCGTTTGGACGTGTGTTGGGCTCTACCTCAGGATTTAGCTTCCTTTCTGCTCTACGTGGGGACGTGTGTTGGGCTCTACGTCGGGATTTAGGTTACTTTCAGCTCTACGTCGGGACGTGTGTTGGGCTCTACGTCGGGATTTAGCTTACTTCCAGCTCTACGTCGGGACGTGTGTTGGACTCTACGTCGGGACGTGTGTTGGACTCTACGTCGGGACGTGTGTTGGACTCTACGTCGGGACGTGTGTTGGACTCTACGTCGGGACGTGTGTTGGACTCTACGTCGGGACGTGTGTTGGACTCTACGTCGGGACGTGTGTTGGACTCTACGTCGGGACGTGTGTTGGACTCTACGTCGGGACGTGTGTTGGACTCTACGTCGGGACGTGTGTTGGACTCTACGTCGGGACGTGTGTTGGACTCTACGTCGGGACGTGTGTTGGACTCTACGTCGGGACGTGTGTTGGACTCTACGTCGGGACGTGTGTTGGACTCTACGTCGGGACGTGTGTTGGACTCTACGTCGGGACGTGTGTTGGACTCTACCTCAGGATTTAGCTTACTTTCCGCTCTGCGTCGGGACGTGTGTTGGGCTCTACCTCAGGATTTAGCTTACTTTCCG
Source organism: Leptosomus discolor (assembly GCF_034619465.1). Lineage (NCBI taxonomy): Eukaryota > Metazoa > Chordata > Aves > Leptosomiformes > Leptosomidae > Leptosomus > Leptosomus discolor. The sequence goes on along the minus strand of NW_028237929.1, from coordinate 697,681 downwards.
CTCTGCGTCGGGACGTGTGTTGGACTCTACGTCGGGACGTGTGTTGGACTCTACGTCGGGACGTGTGTTGGACTCTACGTCGGGACGTGTGTTGGACTCTACGTCGGGACGTGTGTTGGACTCTACGTCGGGACGTGTGTTGGACTCTACGTCGGGACGTGTGTTGGACTCTACGTCGGGACGTGTGTTGGACTCTACGTCGGGACGTGTGTTGGACTCTACCTCAGGATTTAGCTTACTTTCCGCTCTGCGTCGGGACGTGTGTTGGGCTCTAGGTCGGGACGTGTGTTGGGCTCTAGGTCGGGACGTGTGTTGGGCTCTAGGTCGGGACGTGTGTTGGGCTCTAGGTCGGGACGTGTGTTGGGCTCTAGGTCGGGACGTGTGTTGGGCTCTAGGTCGGGACGTGTGTTGGGCTCTAGGTCGGGACGTGTGTTGGGCTCTAGGTCGGGACGTGTGTTGGGCTCTAGGTCGGGACGTGTGTTGGGCTCTAGGTCGGGACGTGTGTTGGGCTCTAGGTCGGGACGTGTGTTGGGCTCTAGGTCGGGACGTGTGTTGGGCTCTAGGTCGGGACGTGTGTTGGGCTCTAGGTCGGGATTTAGCTTACTTCCAGCTCTACGTCGGGACGTGTGTCGGGCTCTACGTCGGGATTTAGCTTACTTCCAGCTCTACGTCGGGACGTGTGTCGGTCTCTGCGTCGGGACGTGTGTCGGGCTCTGCGTCGGGACGTGTGTCGGGCTCTGCGTCGGGACGTGTGTCGGGCTCTGCGTCGGGACGTGTGTCGGGCTCTGCGTCGGGACGTGTGTCGGGCTCTGCGTCGGGACGTGTGTCGGGCTCTGCGTCGGGACGTGTGTCGGGCTCTGCGTCGGGACGTGTGTCGGGCTCTGCGTCGGGACGTGTGTCGGGCTCTGCGTCGGGACGTGTGTCGGGCTCTATGTCAGGATTTAGCTTACTTTCAGGTCTACGTCGGGACGTGTGTTGGGCTCTACGTCGGGACGTGTGTTGGGCTCTACGTCGGGACGTGTGTTGGGCTCTACGTCGGGACGTGTGTTGGGCTCTACGTCGGGACGTGTGTTGGGCTCTACGTCGGGACGTGTGTTGGGCTCTACCTCAGGATTTAGCTTACTTTCAGCTCTACGTGGGGACGTGTGTTGGGTTCTACCGCAGGATTTAGCTTACTTTCTGCTCTGCGTCGGGACGTGTGTTGGGCTCTACCTCAGGATTTAGCTTACTTTCAGGTCTACGTTGGGACGTGTGTTGGGCTCTAGGTCAGGACGTGTGTTGGGCTCTACCTCAGGATTTAGCTTACTTTCAGCTCTATGTGGGGACGTGTGTTGGGCTCTACCTCAGGATTTAGCTTACTTTCCGCTCTGCGTCGGGACGTGTGTTGGGCTCTACGTCGGGACGTGTGTTGGGCTCTGCGTCGGGACGTGTGTTGGGCTCTACATCATGATTTAGCTTACTTTCAGCTCTACATCGGAACGTGTGTGGGGCTCTGCGTCGGGACGTGTGTGGGGCTCTGCGTCGGGACGTGTGTGGGGCTCTGCGTCGGGACGTGTGTGGGGCTCTGCGTCGGCACGTGTGTGGGGCTCTGCGTCGGGACGTGTGTGGGGCTCTGCGTCGGGACGTGTGTGGGGCTCTGCGTCGGGACGTGTGTGGGGCTCTGCGTCGGGACGTGTGTGGGGCTCTGCGTCGGGACGTGTGTCGGGCTCTGCGTCGGGACGTGTGTGGGGCTCTGCGTCGGGACGTGTGTGGGGCTCTGCGTCGGGACGTGTGTGGGGCTCTGCGTCGGGATTTAGCTTATTTCCAGCTCTACGTCGGGACGTGTGTTGGGCTCTACGTCGGGACGTGTGTTGGGCTCTACGTCGGGATTTAGCTTATTTCCAGCTCTACGTCGGGACGTGTGTTGGGCTCTACGTCGGGATTTAGCTTATTTCCAGCTCTACGTCGGGACGTGTGTTGGGCTCTACGTCGGGATTTAGCTTATTTCCAGCTCTACGTCGGGACGTGTGTGGGGCTCTACGTCGGGACGTGTGTGGGGCTCTACGTCGGGACGTGTGTGGGGCTCTACGTCGGGACGTGTGTGGGGCTCTACGTCGGGACGTGTGTGGGGCTCTACGTCGGGACGTGTGTGGGGCTCTACGTCGGGACGTGTGTGGGGCTCTACGTCGGGACGTGTGTGGGGCTCTACGTCGGGACGTGTGTGGGGCTCTACCTCAGGATTTAGCTTACTTTCAGCTCTACGTCGGCACGTGTGTTGGGCTCTACCTCAGGGTTTAGCTTACTTTGAGGTCTGCGTCGGGACGTGTGTTGGGCTCTGCGTCGGGACGTGTGTTGGGCTCTGCGTCGGGACGTGTGTTGGGCTCTGCGTCGGGACGTGTGTTGGGCTCTGCGTCGGGACGTGTGTTGGGCTCTGCGTCGGGACGTGTGTTGGGCTCTGCGTCGGGACGTGTGTTGGGCTCTGCGTCGGGACGTGTGTTGGGCTCTGCGTCGGGATTTAGCTTACTTCCAGCTCTACGTCGGGACGTGTGTTGGGCTCTACGTCGGGACGTGTGTTGGGCTCTACGTCGGGACGTGTGGTGGGCTCTACGTCGGGACGTGTGGTGGGCTCTACGTCGCGACGTGTGTGGGGCTCTACGTCGGGACGTGCGTTGGGCTCTATCTCAGGATTTAGCTTACTTTCAGGTCTACGTCGGGACGTGTGTTGGGCTCTACATCGGGACGTGTGTTGGGCTCTACCTCAGGATTTAGCTTACTTTCAGCTCTACGTGGGGACGTGTGTTGGGCTCTACCTCAGGATTTAGCTTACTTTCCGCTCTGCGTCGGGACGTGTTTTGGGCTCTACCACAGGATTTAGCTTACTTTCCGCTCTGCGTCGGGACGTGTGTTGGGCTCTACGTCGGGACGTGTGTTGGGCTCTACGTCGGGACGTGTGTTGGGCTCTACGTCGGGACGTGTGTTGGGCTCTACGTCGGGACGTGTGTTGGGCTCTACGTCGGGACGTGTGTTGGGCTCTGCGTCGGGACGTGTGTTGGGCTCTACATCAGGATTTAGCTTACTTTCAGCTCTACGTCGGGACGTGTGTTGGGCTCTACGTCGGGACGTGTGTTTGGCTCTGCGTCGGGACGTGAGTTTGGCTCTGCGTCGGGACGTGTGTTGGGCTCTACCTCAGGATTTAGCTTACTTTCCGCTCTGCGTTTGGACGTGTGTTGGGCTCTACCTCAGGATTTAGCTTCCTTTCTGCTCTACGTGGGGACGTGTGTTGGGCTCTACGTCGGGATTTAGGTTACTTTCAGCTCTACGTCGGGACGTGTGTTGGGCTCTACGTCGGGATTTAGCTTACTTCCAGCTCTACGTCGGGACGTGTGTTGGACTCTACGTCGGGACGTGTGTTGGACTCTACGTCGGGACGTGTGTTGGACTCTACGTCGGGACGTGTGTTGGACTCTACGTCGGGACGTGTGTTGGACTCTACGTCGGGCCGTGTGTTGGACTCTACGTCGGGCCGTGTGTTGGACTCTACGTCGGGCCGTGTGTTGGACTCTACGTCGGGCCGTGTGTTGGACTCTACGTCGGGACGTGTGTTGGACTCTACGTCGGGACGTGTGTTGGACTCTACGTCGGGACGTGTGTTGGACTCTACGTCGGGACGTGTGTTGGACTCTACGTCGGGACGTGTGTTGGACTCTACGTCGGGACGTGTGTTGGACTCTACGTCGGGACGTGTGTTGGACTCTACGTCGGGACGTGTGTTGGACTCTACGTCGGGACGTGTGTTGGACTCTACGTCGGGACGTGTGTTGGACTCTACGTCGGGACGTGTGTTGGACTCTACGTCGGGACGTGTGTTGGACTCTACGTCGGGACGTGTGTTGGACTCTATGTCGGGACGTGTGTTGGACTCTACCTCAGGATTTAGCTTACTTTCCGCTCTGCGTCGGGACGTGTGTTGGGCTCTACCTCAGGATTTAGCTTACTTTCCGCTCTGCGTCGGGACGTGTGTTGGGCTCTAGGTCGGGACGTGTGTTGGGCTCTAGGTCGGGACGTGTGTTGGGCTCTAGGTCGGGACGTGTGTTGGGCTCTAGGTCGGGACGTGTGTTGGGCTCTAGGTCGGGACGTGTGTTGGGCTCTAGGTCGGGACGTGTGTTGGGCTCTAGGTCGGGACGTGTGTTGGGCTCTAGGTCGGGACGTGTGTTGGGCTCTAGGTCGGGACGTGTGTTGGGCTCTAGGTCGGGACGTGTGTTGGGCTCTAGGTCGGGACGTGTGTTGGGCTCTACGTCGGGACGTGTGTTGGGCTCTACGTCGGGATTTAGCTTATTTCCAGCTCTACGTCGGGACGTGTGTTGGGCTCTACGTCGGGACGTGTGTTGGGCTCTAGGTCGGGACGTGTGTTGGGCTCTAGGTCGGGACGTGTGTTGGGCTCTACGTCGGGACGTGTGTTGGGCTCTACGTCGGGACGTGTGTTGGGCTCTACGTCGGGACGTGTGTTGGGCTCTACGTCGGGACGTGTGTTGGGCTCTACGTCGGGACGTGTGTTGGGCTCTACGTCGGGACGTGTGTTGGGCTCTACGTCGGGACGTGTGTTGGGCTCTACGTCGGGATTTAGCTTATTTCCAGCTCTACGTCGGGACGTGTGTTGGGCTCTACGTCGGGACGTGTGTTGGGCTCTACGTCGGGACGTGTGTTGGGCTCTACGTCGGGATTTAGCTTATTTCCAGCTCTACGTCGGAACGTGTGTTGGGCTCTACGTCGGGATTTAGCTTATTTCCAGCTCTACGTCGGGACGTGTGTTGGGCTCTACGTCGGGACGTGTGTGGGGCTCTACGTCGGGACGTGTGTGGGGCTCTACGTCGGGACGTGTGTGGGGCTCTACGTCGGGACGTGTGTGGGGCTCTACGTCGGGACGTGTGTGGGGCTCTACGTCGGGACGTGTGTGGGGCTCTACGTCGGGACGTGTGTGGGGCTCTACCTCAGGATTTAGCTTACTTTCAGCTCTGCGTCGGGACGTGTGTTGGGCTCTACCTCAGGGTTTAGCTTACTTTCAGCTCTGCGTCGGGACGTGTGTTGGGCTCTGCGTCGGGACGTGTGTTGGGCTCTGCGTCGGGACGTGTGTTGGGCTCTACGTCGGGATTTAGCTTACTTCCAGCTCTACGTCGGGACGTGTGTTGGGCTCTACGTCGGGATTTAGCTTACTTCCAGCTCTACGTCGGGACGTGTGTTGGGCTCTACGTCGGGACGTGTGTTGGGCTCTACGTCGGGACGTGTGTTGGGCTCTACGTCGGGACGTGTGTTGGGCTCTACGTCGGGACGTGTGGTGGGCTCTACGTCGGGACGTGTGGTGGGCTCTACGTCGGGACGTGTGGTGGGCTCTACGTCGCGACGTGTGTGGGGCTCTACGTCGGGACGTGCGTTGGGCTCTATCTCAGGATTTAGCTTACTTTCAGGTCTACGTCGGGACGTGTGTTGGGCTCTACATCGGGACGTGTGTTGGGCTCTACCTCAGGATTTAGCTTACTTTCAGCTCTACGTGGGGACGTGTGTTGGGCTCTACCTCAGGATTTAGCTTACTTTCCGCTCTGCGTCGGGACGTGTTTTGGGCTCTACCACAGGATTTAGCTTACTTTCCGCTCTGCGTCGGGACGTGTGTTGGGCTCTACGTCGGGACGTGTGTTGGGCTCTACGTCGGGACGTGTGTTGGGCTCTACGTCGGGACGTGTGTTGGGCTCTACGTCGGGACGTGTGTTGGGCTCTACGTCGGGACGTGTGTTGGGCTCTACGTCGGGACGTGTGTTGGGCTCTACGTCGGGACGTGTGTTGGGCTCTACGTCGGGACGTGTGTTGGGCTCTACGTCGGGACGTGTGTTGGGCTCTACGTCGGGACGTGTGGTGGGCTCTACGTCGCGACGTGCGTGGGGCTCTATCTCAGGATTTAGTTTACTTTCAGGTCTACGTCGGGACGTGTGTTGGGCTCTACATCGGGACGTGTGTTGGGCTCTACCTCAGGATTTAGCTTACTTTCAGCTCTACGTGGGGACGTGTGTTGGGCTCTACCTCAGGATTTAGCTTACTTTCCGCTCTGCGTCGGGACGTGTTTTGGGCTCTACCTCAGGATTTAGCTTACTTTCCGCTCTGCGTCGGGACGTGTGTTGGGCTCTACGTCGGGACGTGTGTTGGGCTCTGCGTCGGGACGTGTGTTGGGCTCTACATCAGGATTTAGCTTACTTTCAGCTCTACGTCGGGACGTGTGTTGGGCTCTGCGTCGGGACGTGTGTTGGGCTCTGCGTCGGGACGTGTGTTGGGCTCTGCGTCGGGACGTGTGTTGGTCTCTGCGTCGGGACGTGTGTTGGTCTCTGCGTCGGGACGTGTGTTGGGCTCTGCGTCGGGACGTGTGTTGGGCTCTGCGTCGGGACGTTTGTTGGGCTCTACCTCAGGATTTAGCTTACTTTCCGCTCTGCGTTTGGACGTGTGTTGGGCTCTACCTCAGGATTTATCTTACTTTCTGCTCTACGTGGGGACGTGTGTTGGGCTCTACGTCGGGATTTAGCTTACTTCCAGCTCTACGTCGGGACGTGTGTTGGACTCTACGTCGGGACGTGTGTTGGACTCTACGTCGGGACGTGTGTTGGACTCTACGTCGGGACGTGTGTTGGACTCTACGTCGGGACGTGTGTTGGACTCTACGTCGGGACGTGTGTTGGACTCTACGTCGGGACGTGTGTTGGACTCTACGTCGGGACGTGTGTTGGACTCTACGTCGGGACGTGTGTTGGACTCTACGTCGGGACGTGTGTTGGACTCTACGTCGGGACGTGTGTTGGACTCTACGTCGGGCCGTGTGTTGGACTCTACGTCGGGCCGTGTGTTGGACTCTACGTCGGGACGTGTGTTGGACTCTACGTCGGGACGTGTGTTGGACTCTACCTCAGGATTTAGCTTACTTTCCGCTCTGCGTCGGGACGTGTGTTGGGCTCTACCTCAGGATTTAGCTTACTTTCCGCTCTGCGTCGGGACGTGTGTTGGGCTCTAGGTCGGGACGTGTGTTGGGCTCTAGGTCGGGACGTGTGTTGGGCTCTAGGTCGGGACGTGTGTTGGGCTCTAGGTCGGGACGTGTGTTGGGCTCTAGGTCGGGACGTGTGTTGGGCTCTAGGTCGGGACGTGTGTTGGGCTCTAGGTCGGGACGTGTGTTGGGCTCTAGGTCGGGACGTGTGTTGGGCTCTAGGTCGGGACGTGTGTTGGGCTCTAGGTCGGGACGTGTGTTGGGCTCTAGGTCGGGACGTGTGTCGGGCTCTAGGTCGGGACGTGTGTCGGGCTCTAGGTCGGGACGTGTGTCGGGCTCTACGTCGGGATTTAGCTTTCTTCCAGCTCTACGTCGGGACGTGTGTCGGTCTCTGCGTCGGGACGTGTGTCGGTCTCTGCGTCGGGACGTGTGTCGGGCTCTGCGTCGGGACGTGTGTCGGGCTCTGCGTCGGGACGTGTGTCGGGCTCTGCGTCGGGACGTGTGTCGGGCTCTGCGTCGGGACGTGTGTCGGGCTCTGCGTCGGGACGTGTGTCGGGCTCTGCGTCGGGACGTGTGTCGGGCTCTATGTCAGGATTTAGCTTACTTTCAGGTCTACGTCGGGACGTGTGTTGGGCTCTACGTCGGGACGTGTGTTGGGCTCTACGTCGGGACGTGTGTTGGGCTCTACGTCGGGACGTGTGTTGGGCTCTACGTCGGGACGTGTGTTGGGCTCTACGTCGGGACGTGTGTTGGGCTCTACGTCGGGACGTGTGTTGGGCTCTACCTCAGGATTTAGCTTACTTTCAGCTCTACGTGGGGACGTGTGTTGGGTTCTACCGCAGGATTTAGCTTACTTTCTGCTCTGCGTCGGGACGTGTGTTGGGCTCTACCTCAGGATTTAGCTTACTTTCAGGTCTACGTTGCGACGTGTGTTGGGCTCTAGGTCAGGACGTGTGTTGGGCTCTACCTCAGGATTTAGCTTACTTTCAGCTCTATGTGGGGACGTGTGTTGGGCTCTACCTCAGGATTTAGCTTACTTTCCGCTCTGCGTCGGGACGTGTGTTGGGCTCTACGTCGGGACGTGTGTTGGGCTCTGCGTCGGGACGTGTGTTGGGCTCTACATCATGATTTAGCTTACTTTCAGCTCTACATCGGAACGTGTGTGGGGCTCTGCGTCGGGACGTGTGTGGGGCTCTGCGTCGGGACGTGTGTGGGGCTCTGCGTCGGGACGTGTGTGGGGCTCTGCGTCGGGACGTGTGTGGGGCTCTGCGTCGGGACGTGTGTGGGGCTCTGCGTCGGGACGTGTGTGGGGCTCTGCGTCGGGACGTGTGTGGGGCTCTGCGTCGGGACGTGTGTGGGGCTCTGCGTCGGGACGTGTGTGGGGCTCTGCGTCGGGACGTGTGTGGGGCTCTGCGTCGGGATTTAGCTTATTTCCAGCTCTACGTCGGGACGTGTGTTGGGCTCTACGTCGGGACGTGTGTTGGGCTCTACGTCGGGACGTGTGTTGGGCTCTACGTCGGGACGTGTGTTGGGCTCTACGTCGGGATTTAGCTTATTTCCAGCTCTACGTCGGGACGTGTGTTGGGCTCTACGTCGGGATTTAGCTTATTTCCAGCTCTACGTCGGGACGTGTGTTGGGCTCTACGTCGGGATTTAGCTTATTTCCAGCTCTACGTCGGGACGTGTGTGGGGCTCTACGTCGGGACGTGTGTGGGGCTCTACGTCGGGACGTGTGTGGGGCTCTACGTCGGGACGTGTGTGGGGCTCTACGTCGGGACGTGTGTGGGGCTCTACGTCGGGACGTGTGTGGGGCTCTACCTCAGGATTTAGCTTACTTTCAGCTCTACGTCGGCACGTGTGTTGGGCTCTACCTCAGGGTTTAGCTTACTTTCAGCTCTGCGTCGGGACGTGTGTTGGGCTCTGCGTCGGGACGTGTGTTGGGCTCTGCGTCGGGACGTGTGTTGGGCTCTGCGTCGGGACGTGTGTTGGGCTCTGCGTCGGGACGTGTGTTGGGCTCTACGTCGGGATTTAGCTTACTTCCAGCTCTACGTCGGGACGTGTGTTGGGCTCTACGTCGGGACGTGTGTTGGGCTCTACGTCGGGACGTGTGTTGGGCTCTACGTCGGGACGTGTGGTGGGCTCTACGTCGGGACGTGTGGTGGGCTCTACGTCGGGACGTGTGGTGGGCTCTATGTCGCGACGTGTGTGGGGCTCTACGTCGGGACGTGCGTTGGGCTCTATCTCAGGATTTAGCTTACTTTCAGGTCTACGTCGGGACGTGTGTTGGGCTCTACATCGGGACGTGTGTTGGGCTCTACCTCAGGATTTAGCTTACTTTCAGCTCTACGTGGGGACGTGTGTTGGGCTCTACCTCAGGATTTAGCTTACTTTCCGCTCTGCGTCGGGACGTGTTTTGGGCTCTACCACAGGATTTAGCTTACTTTCCGCTCTGCGTCGGGACGTGTGTTGGGCTCTACGTCGGGACGTGTGTTTGGCTCTACGTCGGGACGTGTGTTGGGCTCTACGTCGGGACGTGTGTTGGGCTCTACGTCGGGACGTGTGTTGGGCTCTACGTCGGGACGTGTGTTGGGCTCTACGTCGGGACGTGTGTTGGGCTCTGCGTCGGGACGTGTGTTGGGCTCTACATCAGGATTTAGCTTACTTTCAGCTCTACGTCGGGACGTGTGTTGGGGTCTACGTCGGGACGTGTGTTGGGCTCTGCGTCGGGACGTGTGTTGGGCTCTGCGTCGGGACGTGTGTTTGGCTCTGCGTCGGGACGTGTGTTGGGCTCTACCTCAGGATTTAGCTTCCTTTCTGCTCTACGTGGGGACGTGTGTTGGGCTCTACGTCGGGATTTAGGTTACTTTCAGCTCTACGTCGGGACGTGTGTTGGGCTCTACGTCGGGATTTAGCTTACTTCCAGCTCTACGTCGGGACGTGTGTTGGACTCTACGTCGGGACGTGTGTTGGACTCTACGTCGGGACGTGTGTTGGACTCTACGTCGGGACGTGTGTTGGACTCTACGTCGGGACGTGTGTTGGACTCTACGTCGGGACGTGTGTTGGACTCTACGTCGGGACGTGTGTTGGACTCTACGTCGGGACGTGTGTTGGACTCTACGTCGGGACGTGTGTTGGACTCTACGTCGGGACGTGTGTTGGACTCTACGTCGGGACGTGTGTTGGACTCTACGTCGGGACGTGTGTTGGACTCTACGTCGGGACGTGTGTTGGACTCTACGTCGGGACGTGTGTTGGACTCTACGTCGGGACGTGTGTTGGACTCTACGTCGGGACGTGTGTTGGACTCTACGTCGGGACGTGTGTTGGACTCTATGTCGGGACGTGTGTTGGACTCTACCTCAGGATTTAGCTTACTTTCCGCTCTGCGTCGGGACGTGTGTTGGGCTCTACCTCAGGATTTAGCTTACTTTCCGCTCTGCGTCGGGACGTGTGTTGGGCTCTAGGTCGGGACGTGTGCTGGGCTCTAGGTCGGGACGTGTGTTGGGCTCTAGTTCGGGACGTGTGTTGGGCTCTAGGTCGGGACGTGTGTTGGGCTCTAGGTCGGGACGTGTGTTGGGCTCTACGTCGGGATTTAGCTTACTTCCAGCTCTACGTCGGGACGTGTGTCGGTCTCTGCGTCGGGACGTGTGTCGGTCTCTGCGTCGGGACGTGTGTCGGGCTCTGCGTCGGGACGTGTGTCGGGCTCTGCGTCGGGACGTGTGTCGGGCTCTGCGTCGGGACGTGTGTCGGGCTCTGCGTCGGGACGTGTGTCGGGCTCTGCGTCGGGACGTGTGTCGGGCTCTGCGTCGGGACGTGTGTCGGGCTCTGCGTCGGGACGTGTGTCGGGCTCTGCGTCGGGACGTGTGTCGGGCTCTGCGTCGGGACGTGTGTCGGGCTCTGCGTCGGGACGTGTGTCGGGCTCTGCGTCGGGACGTGTGTCGGGCTCTGCGTCGGGACGTGTGTCGGGCTCTGCGTCGGGACGTGTGTCGGGCTCTGCGTCGGGACGTGTGTCGGGCTCTGCGTCGGGACGTGTGTCGGGCTCTGCGTCGGGACGTGTGTCGGGCTCTGCGTCGGGACGTGTGTCGGGCTCTGCGTCGGGACGTGTGTCGGGCTCTGCGTCGGGACGTGTGTCGGGCTCTGCGTCGGGACGTGTGTCGGGCTCTGCGTCGGGACGTGTGTCGGGCTCTGCGTCGGGACGTGTGTCGGGCTCTGCGTCGGGACGTGTGTCGGGCTCTGCGTCGGGACGTGTGTCGGGCTCTGCGTCGGGACGTGTGTCGGGCTCTGCGTCAGGATTTAGCTTACTTTCAGGTCTACGTCGGGACGTGTGTTGGGCTCTACGTTGGGACGTGTGTTGGGCTCTACCTCAGGATTTAGCTTACTTTCAGCTCTACGTGGGGACGTGTGTTGGGTTCTACCGCAGGATTTAGCTTACTTTCTGCTCTGCGTCGGGACGTGTGTTGGGCTCTACCTCAGGATTTAGCTTACTTTCAGGTCTACGTTGGGACGTGTGTTGGGCTCTAGGTCGGGACGTGTGTTGGGCTCTACCTCAGGATTTAGCTTACTTTCCGCTCTGCGTCGGGACGTGTGTTGGGCTCTACATCATGATTTAGCTTACTTTCAGCTCTACATCGGAACGTGTGTTGGGCTCTACGTCGGGACGTGTGTGGGGCTCTGCGTCGGGACGTGTGTGGGGCTCTGCGTCGGGACGTGTGTGGGGCTCTGCGTCGGGACGTGTGTGGGGCTCTGCGTCGGGACGTGTGTGGGGCTCTGCGTCGGGACGTGTGTGGGGCTCTGCGTCGGGACGTGTGTGGGGCTCTGCGTCGGGACGTGTGTGGGGCTCTGCGTCGGGACGTGTGTGGGGCTCTGCGTCGGGACGTGTGTGGGGCTCTGCGTCGGGACGTGTGTGGGGCTCTGCGTCGGGACGTGTGTGGGGCTCTGCGTCGGGACGTGTGTGGGGCTCTGCGTCGGGACGTGTGTGGGGCTCTGCGTCGGGACGTGTGTGGGGCGCTACGTCGGGACGTGTGTGGGGCGCTGCGTCGGGACGTGTGTGGGGCTCTGCGTCGGGACGTGTGTGGGGCTCTACGTCGGGACGTGTGTGGGGCTCTACGTCGGGACGTGTGTTGCGCTCTGCGTCGGGACGTGCGTTGGGCTCTACCTCAGGATTTAGCTTACTTTCAGGTCTACGTCGGGACGTGTGTTGGGCTCTACATCGGGACGTGTGTTGGGCTCTACCTCAGGATTTAGCTTACTTTCCGCTCTGCGTCGGGACGTGTTTTGGGCTCTACCTCAGGATTTAGCTTACTTTCCGCTCTGCGTCGGGACGTGTGTTGGGCTCTACCTCAGCATTTAGCTTACTTTCAGCTCTCCGTCGGGACGTGTGTTGGGCTCTCCGTCGGGACGTGTGTTGGGCTCTCCGTCGGCACGTGTGTTGGGCTCTCCGTCGGCACGTGTGTTGGGCTCTCCGTCGGCACGTGTGTTGGGCTCTCCGTCGGGACGTGTGTTGGGCTCTCCGTCGGCACGTGTGTTGGGCTCTCCGTCGGGACGTGTGTTGGGCTCTCCGTCGGGACGTGTGTTGGGCTCTCCGTCGGGACGTGTGTTGGGCTCTCCGTCGGGACGTGTGTTGGGCTCTCCGTCGGGACGTGTGTTGGGCTCTCCGTCGGGACGTGTGTTGGGCTCTCCGTCGGGACGTGTGTTGGGCTCTCCGTCGGGACGTGTGTTGGGCTCTCCGTCGGGACGTGTGTTGGGCTCTACATCAGGATTTAGCTTACTTTCAGGTCTACGTCGGGACGTGTGTTGGGCTCTACGTTGGGACGTGTGTTGGGCTCTACCTCAGGATTTAGCTTACTTTCAGCTCTATGTGGGGACGTGTGTTGGGTTCTACCTCAGGATTTAGCTTACTTTGTGCTCTGCGTCGGGACGTGTGTTGGGCTCTACCTCAGGATTTAGCTTACTTTCAGCTCTACGTGGGGACGTGTGTTGGGCTCTACCTCAGGATTTAGCCTACTTTCCGCTCTGCGTCGGGACGTGTGTTGGGCTCTACGTCGGGACGTGTGTTGGGCTCTACATCACGATTTAGCTTACTTTCAGCTCTACATCGGAACGTGTGTTGGGCTCTGCGTCGGGACGTGCGTTGGGCTCTGCGTCGGGACGTGTGTTGGGCTCTGCGTCGGGACGTGTGTTGGGCTCTGTGTCGGGACGTGTGTTGGGCTCTACCTCAGGATTTAGCTTACTTTCAGCTCTACATCGGAACGTGTGTTGGGCTCTACGTCGGGACGTGTGTTGGGCTCTGCGTCGGGACGTGTGTTGGGCTCTGCGTCGGGACGTGTGTTGGGCTCTACATCAGGATTTAGCTTACTTTCAGCTCTACATCGGAACGTGTGTTGGGCTCTGCGTCGGGACGTGTGATTGGCTCTGCGTCGGGACGTGTGTGGGGCTCTGCGTCGGGACGTGTGTGGGGCTCTGCGTCGGGACGTGTGTGGGGCTCTGCGTCGGGACGTGTGTGGGGCTCTGCGTCGGGACGTGTGTGGGGCTCTGCGTCGGGACGTGTGTGGGGCTCTACGTCGGGACGTGTGTGGGGCTCTACGTCGGGACGTGCGTTGGGCTCTACCTCAGGATTTAGCTTACTTTCAGGTCTACGTCGGGACGTGTGTTGGGCTCTACATCGGGACGTGTGTTGGGCTCTACCTCAGGATTTAGCTTACTTTCAGCTCTACGTGGGGACGTGTGTTGGGCTCTACCTCAGGATTTAGCCTACTTTCCGCTCTGCGTCGGGACGTGTGTTGGGCTCTACGTCGGGACGTGTGTTGGGCTCTACATCAGGATTTAGCTTACTTTCAGCTCTACATCGGAACGTGTGTTGGGGTCTGCGTCGGGACGTGTGTTGGGCTCTGCGTCGGGACGTGTGTTGGGCTCTGCGTCGGGACGTGTGTTGGGCTCTACCTCAGGATTTAGCTTACTTTCAGCTCTACATCGGGACGTGTGTTGGGCTCTACGTCGGGACGTGTGTTGGGCTCTGCGTCGGGACGTGTGTTGGGCTCTGCGTCGGGACGTGTGTTGGGCTCTGCGTCGGGACGTGTGTTGGGCTCTGCGTCGGGACGTGTGTCGGGCTCTGCGTCAGGATTTAGCTTACTTTCAGGTCTACGTCGGGACGTGTGTTGGGCTCTACGTCGGGACGTGTGTTGGGCTCTACCTCAGGATTTAGCTTACTTTCAGGTCTACGTTGGGACGTGTGTTGGGCTCTAGGTCGGGACGTGTGTTGGGCTCTACCTCAGGATTTAGCTTACTTTCCGCTCTGCGTCGGGACGTGTGTTGGGCTCTACATCATGATTTAGCTTACTTTCAGCTCTACATCGGAACGTGTGTTGGGCTCTACGTCGGGACGTGTGTGGGGCTCTGCGTCGGGACGTGTGTGGGGCTCTGCGTCGGGACGTGTGTGGGGCTCTGCGTCGGGACGTGTGTGGGGCTCTGCGTCGGGACGTGTGTGGGGCTCTGCGTCGGGACGTGTGTGGGGCTCTGCGTCGGGACGTGTGTGGGGCTCTGCGTCGGGACGTGTGTGGGGCTCTGCGTCGGGACGTGTGTGGGGCTCTGCGTCGGGACGTGTGTGGGGCTCTGCGTCGGGACGTGTGTGGGGCTCTGCGTCGGGACGTGTGTGGGGCTCTGCGTCGGGACGTGTGTGGGGCTCTGCGTCGGGACGTGTGTGGGGCTCTGCGTCGGGACGTGTGTGGGGCTCTGCGTCGGGACGTGTGTGGGGCTCTACGTCGGGACGTGTGTGGGGCTCTACGTCGGGACGTGTGTGGGGCTCTGCGTCGGGACGTGTGTGGGGCTCTACGTCGGGACGTGTGTGGGGCTCTACGTCGGGACATGTGTTGCGCTCTGCGTCGGGACGTGCGTTGGGCTCTACCTCAGGATTTAGCTTACTTTCAGGTCTACGTCGGGACGTGTGTTGGGCTCTACATCGGGACGTGTGTTGGGCTCTACCTCAGGATTTAGCTTACTTTCCGCTCTGCGTCGGGACGTGTTTTGGGCTCTACCTCAGGATTTAGCTTACTTTCCGCTCTGCGTCGGGACGTGTGTTGGGCTCTACCTCAGCATTTAGCTTACTTTCAGCTCTCCGTCGGGACGTGTGTTGGGCTCTCCGTCGGGACGTGTGTTGGGCTCTCCGTCGGCACGTGTGTTGGGCTCTCCGTCGGCACGTGTGTTGGGCTCTCCGTCGGGACGTGTGTTGGGCTCTCCGTCGGGACGTGTGTTGGGCTCTCCGTCGGGACGTGTGTTGGGCTCTCCGTCGGGACGTGTGTTGAGCTCTCCGTCGGGACGTGTGTTGGGCTCTCCGTCGGGACGTGTGTTGGGCTCTCCGTCGGGACGTGTGTTGGGCTCTCCGTCGGGACGTGTGTTGGGCTCTCCGTCGGGACGTGTGTTGGGCTCTCCGTCGGGACGTGTGTTGGGCTCTACATCAGGATTTAGCTTACTTTCAGGTCTACGTCGGGACGTGTGTTGGGCTCTACGTTGGGACGTGTGTTGGGCTCTACCTCAGGATTTAGCTTACTTTCAGCTCTATGTGGGGACGTGTGTTGGGTTCTACCTCAGGATTTAGCTTACTTTGTGCTCTGCGTCGGGACGTGTGTTGGGCTCTACCTCAGGATTTAGCTTACTTTCAGCTCTACGTGGGGACGTGTGTTGGGCTCTACCTCAGGATTTAGCCTACTTTCCGCTCTGCGTCGGGACGTGTGTTGGGCTCTACGTCGGGACGTGTGTTGGGCTCTACATCACGATTTAGCTTACTTTCAGCTCTACATCGGAACGTGTGTTGGGCTCTGCGTCGGGACGTGTGTTGGGCTCTGCGTCGGGACGTGTGTTGGGCTCTGCGTCGGGACGTGTGTTGGGCTCTGCGTCGGGACGTGTGTTGGGCTCTGCGTCGGGACGTGTGTTGGGCTCTACCTCAGGATTTAGCTTATTTTCAGCTCTACATCGGAACGTGTGTTGGGCTCTACGTCGGGACGTGTGTTGGGCTCTGCGTCGGGACGTGTGTTGGGCTCTGCGTCGGGACGTGTGTTGGGCTCTACATCAGGATTTAGCTTACTTTCAGCTCTACATCGGAACGTGTGTTGGGCTCTGCGTCGGGACGTGTGATTGGCTCTGCGTCGGGACGTGTGTGGGGCTCTGCGTCGGGACGTGTGTGGGGCTCTGCGTCGGGACGTGTGTGGGGCTCTGCGTCGGGACGTGTGTGGGGCTCTGCGTCGGGACGTGTGTGGGGCTCTACGTCGGGACGTGTGTGGGGCTCTACGTCGGGACGTGTGTGGGGCTCTACGTCGGGACGTGCGTTGGGCTCTACCTCAGGATTTAGCTTACTTTCAGGTCTACGTCGGGACGTGTGTTGGGCTCTACATCGGGACGTGTGTTGGGCTCTACCTCAGGATTTAGCTTACTTTCAGCTCTACGTTGGGACGTGTGTTGGGCTCTACCTCAGGATTTAGCCTACTTTCCGCTCTGCGTCGGGACGTGTGTTGGGCTCTACGTCGGGACGTGTGTTGGGCTCTACATCAGGATTTAGCTTACTTTCAGCTCTACATCGGAACGTGTGTTGGGGTCTGCGTCGGGACGTGTGTTGGGCTCTGCGTCGGGACGTGTGTTGGGCTCTGCGTCGGGACGTGTGTTGGGCTCTGCGTCGGGACGTGTGTTGGGCTCTGCGTCGGGACGTGTGTTGGGCTCTACCTCAGGATTTAGCTTACTTTCAGCTCTACATCGGAACGTGTGTTGGGCTCTACGTCGGGACGTGTGTTGGGCTCTGCGTCGGGACGTGTGTTGGGCTCTGCGTCGGGACGTGTGTTGGGCTCTGCGTCGGGACGTGTGTTGGGCTCTACATCAGGATTTAGCTTACTTTCAGCTCTACATCGGAACGTGTGTTGGGCTCTGCGTCGGGACGTGTGATTGGCTCTGCGTCGGGACGTGTGTGGGGCTCTGCGTCGGGACGTGTGTGGGGCTCTGCGTCGGGACGTGTGTGGGGCTCTGCGTCGGGACGTGTGTGGGGCTCTGCGTCGGGACGTGTGTGGGGCTCTGCGTCGGGACGTGTGTGGGGCTCTGCGTCGGGACGTGTGTGGGGCTCTGCGTCGGGACGTGTGTGGGGCTCTGCGTCGGGACGTGTGTGGGGCTCTGCGTCGGGACGTGTGTGGGGCTCTGCGTCGGGACGTGTGTCGGGCTCTGCGTCGGGACGTGTGTCGGGCTCTGCGTCGGGACGTGTGTCGGGCTCTGCGTCGGGACGTGTGTCGGGCTCTGCGTCGGGACGTGTGTCGGGCTCTGCGTCGGGACGTGTGTCGGGCTCTACATCAGGATTTAGCTTACTTTCAGGTCTACGTCGGGACGTGTGTTGGACTCTACGTCGGGACGTGTGTTGGGCTCTACCTCAGGATTTAGCTTACTTTCAGCTCTACGTGGGGACGTGTGTTGGGTTCTACCTCAGGATTTAGCTTACTTTCTGCTCTGCGTCGGGACGTGTGTTGGGCTCTACCTCAGGATTTAGCTTACTTTCAGGTCTACGTTGGGACGTGTGTTGGGCTCTAGGTCGGGACGTGTGTTGGGCTCTACCTCAGGATTTAGCTTACTTTCAGCTCTATGTGGGGACGTGTGTTGGGCTCTACCTCAGGATTTAGCTTACTTTCCGCTCTGCGTCGGGACGTGTGTTGGGCTCTAGGTCGGGACGTGTGTTGGGCTCTACGTCGGGACGTGTGTTGGGCTCTACATCATGATTTAGCTTACTTTCAGCTCTACATCGGAACGTGTGTTGGGCTCTGCGTCGGGACGTGTGTGGGGCTCTGCGTCGGGACGTGTGTGGGGCTCTGCGTCGGGGCGTGTGTGGGGCTCTGCGTCGGGACGTGTGTTGGGCTCTTCGTCGGGACGTGTGTGGGGCTCTGCGTCGGGACGTGTGTGGGGCTCTGCGTCGGGACGTGTGTGGGGCTCTGCGTCGGGACGTGTGTGGGGCTCTACGTCGGGACGTGTGTGGGGCTCTACGTCGGGACGTGTGTGGGGCTCTACGTCGGGACGTGTGTGGGGCGCTGCGTCGGGACGTGTGTGGGGCGCTACGTCGGGACGTGTGTGGGGCGCTACGTCGGGACGTGTGTGGGGCGCTACGTCGGGACGTGTGTGGGGCTCTACGTCGGGACGTGTGTGGGGCTCTACGTCGGGACGTGTGTGGGGCTCTACGTCGGGACGTGTGTGGGGCTCTACGTCGGGACGTGTGTGGGGCTCTACGTCGGGACGTGTGTGGGGCTCTACGTCGGGACGTGTGTTGCGCTCTGCGTCGGGACGTGCGTTGGGCTCTACCTCAGGATTTAGCTTACTTTCAGGTCTACGTCGGGACGTGTGTTGGGCTCTACATCGGGACGTGTGTTGGGCTCTACCTCAGCATTTAGCTTACTTTCCGCTCTGCGTCGGGACGTGTTTTGGGCTCTACCTCAGGATTTAGCTTACTTTCCGCTCTGCGTCGGGACGTGTGTTGGGCTCTACCTCAGCATTTAGCTTACTTTCAGCTCTCCGTCGGGACGTGTGTTGGGCTGTACGTCGGGACGTGTGTTGGGCTCTCCGTCGGGACGTGTGTTGGGCTCTCCGTCGGGACGTGTGTTGGGCTCTCCGTCGGGACGTGTGTTGGGCTCTCCGTCGGGACGTGTGTTGGGCTCTCCGTCGGGACGTGTGTTGGGCTCTCCGTCGGGACGTGTGTTGGGCTCTCCGTCGGGACGTGTGTTGGGCTCTCCGTCGGGACGTGTGTTGGGCTCTCCGTCGGGACGTGTGTTGGGCTCTCCGTCGGGACGTGTGTTGGGCTCTACATCAGGATTTAGCTTACTTTCAGGTCTACGTCGGGACGTGTGTTGGGCTCTACGTTGGGACGTGTGTTGGGCTCTACCTCAGGATTTAGCTTACTTTCAGCTCTATGTGGGGACGTGTGTTGGGTTCTACCTCAGGATTTAGCTTACTTTCTGCTCTGCGTCGGGACGTGTGTTGGGCTCTACCTCAGGATTTAGCTTACTTTCAGGTCTACGTTGGGACGTGTGTTGGGCTCTAGGTCGGGACGTGTGTTGGGCTCTACCTCAGGATTTAGCTTACTTTAAGCTCTACGTGGGGACGTGTGTTGGGCTCTACCTCAGGATTTAGCCTACTTTCCGCTCTGCGTCGGGACGTGTGTTGGGCTCTACGTCGGGACGTGTGTTGGGCTCTGCGTCGGGACGTGTGTTGGGCTCTACATCATGATTTAGCTTACTTTCAGCTCTACATCGGAACGTGTGTTGGGCTCTACGTCGGGACGTGTGTTTGGCTCTGCGTCGGGACGTGTGTTGGGCTCTGCGTCGGGACGTGTGTGGGGCTCTGCGTCGGGACGTGTGTGGGGCTCTACGTCGGGACGTGTGTGGGGCTCTGCGTCGGGACGTGTGTGGGGCTCTGCGTCGGGACGTGTGTGGGGCTCTGCGTCGGGACGTGTGTGGGGCTCTGCGTCGGGACGTGTGTGGGGCTCTGCGTCGGGACGTGTGTGGGGCTCTGCGTCGGGACGTGTGTGGGGCTCTGCGTCGGGACGTGTGTGGGGCTCTGCGTCGGGACGTGCGTTGGGCTCTACCTCAGGATTTAGCTTACTTTCAGGTCTACGTCGGGACGTGTGTTGGGCTCTACATCGGGACGTGTGTTGGGCTCTACCTCAGGATTTAGCTTACTTTCCGCTTTGCGTCGGGACGTGTTTTGGGCTCTACCTCAGGATTTAGCTTACTTTCCGCTCTGCGTCGGGACGTGTTTTGGGCTCTACCTCAGGATTTAGCTTACTTTCCGCTCTGCGTCGGGACGTGTGTTGGGCTCTACCTCAGGATTTAACTTACTTTCAGCTCTACGTCGGGACGTGTGTTGGGCTCTAGGTCGGGACGTGTGTTGGGCTCTAGGTCGGGACGTGTGTTGGGCTCTAGGTCGGGACGTGTGTTGGGCTCTAGGTCGGGACGTGTGTTGGGCTCTAGGTCGGGACGTGTGTTGGGCTCTAGGTCGGGACGTGTGTTGGGCTCTAGGTCGGGACGTGTGTTGGGCTCTACGTCGGGACGTGTGTTGGGCTCTACGTCGGGACGTGTGTTGGGCTCTACGTCGGGACGTGTGTTGGGCTCTACGTCGGGACGTGTGTTGGGCTCTACGTCGGGACGTGTGTTGGGCTCTACGTCGGGATTTAGCTTACTTCCAGCTCTACGTCGGGATTTAGCTTACTTCCAGCTCTACGTCGGGATTTAGCTTACTTCCAGCTCTACGTCGGGATTTAGCTTACTTCCAGCTCTACGTCGGGATTTAGCTTACTTCCAGCTCTGCGTCGGGATTTAGCTTACTTCCAGCTCTGCGTCGGGATTTAGCTTACTTCCAGCTCTGCGTCGGGGTTTAGCTTACTTCCAGCTCTAGGTCGGGACGTGTGTTGGGCTCTAGGTCGGGATTTAGCTTACTTTCAGCTCTACGTGGGGACGTGTGTTGGGCTCTACCTCGGGATTTAGCCTACTTTCCGCTCTGCGTCGGGACGTGTGTTGGGCTCTACGTCGGGACGTGTGTTGGGCTCTACGTCGGGACGTGTGTTGGGCTCTGCGTCGGGACGTGTGTTGGGCTCTACGTCGGGACGTGTGTTGGGCTCTGCGTCGGGACGTGTGTTGGGCTCTACATCATGATTTAGCTTACTTTCAGCTCTACATCGGAACGTGTGTTGGGCTCTGCGTCGGGACGTGTGTTTGGCTCTGCGTCGGGACGTGTGTGGGGCTCTGCGTCGGGACGTGTGTGGGGCTCTGCGTCGGGACGTGTGTGGGGCTCTGCGTCGGGACGTGTGTGGGGCTCTGCGTCGGGACGTGTGTGGGGCTCTGCGTCGGGACGTGTGTGGGGCTCTGCGTCGGGACGTGTGTGGGGCTCTGCGTCGGGACGTGTGTGGGGCTCTGCGTCGGGACGTGTGTGGGGCTCTGCGTCGGGACGTGTGTGGGGCTCTGCGTCGGGACGTGTGTGGGGCTCTGCGTCGGGACGTGTATGGGGCTCTGCGTCGGGACGTGCGTTGGGCTCTACCTCAGGATTTAGCTTACTTTCAGGTCTACGTCGGGACGTGTGTTGGGCTCTACATCGGGACGTGTGTTGGGCTCTACCTCAGGATTTAGCTTACTTTCCGCTCTGCGTCGGGACGTGTTTTGGGCTCTACCTCAGGATTTAGCTTACTTTTCGCTCTGCGTCGGGACGTGTGTTGGGCTCTACCTCAGGATTTAGCTTACTTTCATCTCTACGTCGGGACGTGTGTTGGGCTCTAGGTCGGGACGTGTGTTGGGGTCTAGGTCGGGACGTGTGTTGGGCTCTAGGTCGGGACGTGTGTTGGGCTCTAGGTCGGGACGTGTGTTGGGCTCTAGGTCGGGACGTGTGTTGGGCTCTAGGTCGGGACGTGTGTTGGGCTCTAGGTCGGGACGTGTGTTGGGCTCTACGTCGGGACGTGTGTTGGGCTCTAGGTCGGGATTTAGCTTACTTTCAGCTCTACGTGGGGACGTGTGTTGGGCTCTACCTCAGGATTTAGCCTACTTTCCGCTCTGCGTCGGGACGTGTGTTGGGCTCTACGTCGGGACGTGTGTTGGGCTCTACGTCGGGACGTGTGTTGGGCTCTACGTCGGGACGTGTGTTGGGCTCTACGTCGGGACGTGTGTTGGGCTCTACGTCGGGACGTGTGTTGGGCTCTGCGTCGGGACGTGTGTTGGGCTCTGCGTCGGGACGTGTGTTGGGCTCTACATCATGATTCAGCTTGCTTTCAGCTCTACATCGGAACGTGTGTTGGGCTCTGCGTCGGGACGTGTGTTTGGCTCTGCGTCGGGACGTGTGTGGGGCTCTGCGTCGGGACGTGTGTGGGGCTCTGCGTCGGGACGTGTGTGGGGCTCTGCGTCGGGACGTGTGTGGGGCTCTGCGTCGGGACGTGTGTGGGGCTCTGCGTCGGGACGTGTGTGGGGCTCTGCGTCGGGACGTGTGTGGGGCTCTGCGTCGGGACGTGTGTGGGGCTCTACCTCAGGATTTAGCTTACTTTCAGCTCTACGTGGGGACGTGTGTTGGGCTCTACCTCAGGATTTAGCTTACTTTCCGCTCTGCGTCGGGACGTGTGTTGGGCTCTACCTCAGGATTTAGCCTACTTTCCGCTCTGCGTCGGGACGTGTGTTGGGCTCTACCTCAGGATTTAGCCTACTTTCCGCTCTGCGTCGGGACGTGTGTTGGGCTCTACATCATGATTTAGCTTACTTTCAGCACTACATCTGAACGTGTGTTGGGCTCTACGTCGGGACGTGTATTAGGCTCTGCGTCGGGACGTGTGTTGGGCTCTGCGTCGGGACGTGTGTGGGGCTCTACGTCGGGACGTGTGTGGGGCTCTGCGTCGGGACGTGTGTGGGGCTCTGCGTCGGGACGTGTGTGGGGCTCTGCGTCGGGACGTGTGTGGGGCTCTGCGTCGGGACGTGTGTTGGGCTCTGCGTCGGGACGTGTGTGGGGCTCTGCGTCGGGACGTGTGTGGGGCTCTGCGTCGGGACGTGTGTGGGGCTCTGCGTCGGGACGTGTGTGGGGCTCTGCGTCGGGACGTGTGTGGGGCTCTGCGTCGGGACGTGTGTGGGGCTCTGCGTCGGGACGTGTGTGGGGCTCTGCGTCGGGACGTGTGTGGGGCTCTGCGTCGGGACGTGTGTGGGGCTCTGCGTCGGGACGTGTGTGGGGCTCTGCGTCGGGACGTGTGTGGGGCTCTGCGTCGGGACGTGTGTGGGGCTCTGCGTCGGGACGTGTGTGGGGCTCTGCGTCGGGACGTGTGTGGGGCTCTGCGTCGGGACGTGTGTGGGGCTCTGCGTCGGGACGTGTGTGGGGCTCTGCGTCGGGACGTGTGTGGGGCTCTGCGTCGGGACGTGTGTGGGGCTCTGCGTCGGGACGTGTGTGGGGCTCTGCGTCGGGACGTGTGTGGGGCTCTGCGTCGGGACGTGTGTGGGGCTCTGCGTCGGGACGTGTGTGGGGCTCTGCGTCGGGACGTGTGTTGCGCTCTGCGTCGGGACGTGCGTTGGGCTCTACCTCAGGATTTAGCTTACTTTCAGGTCTACGTCGGGACGTGTGTTGGGCTCTACATCGGGACGTGTTTTGGGCTCTACCTCAGGATTTAGCTTACTTTTCGCTCTGCGTCGGGACGTGTGTTGGGCTCTACCTCAGGATTTAGCTTACTTTCATCTCTACGTCGGGACGTGTGTTGGGCTCTAGGTCGGGACGTGTGTTGGGCTCTAGGTCGGGACGTGTGTTGGGCTCTAGGTCGGGACGTGTGTTGGGCTCTAGGTCGGGACGTGTGTTGGGCTCTAGGTCGGGACGTGTGTTGGGCTCTAGGTCGGGACGTGTGTTGGGCTCTAGGTCGGGACGTGTGTTGGGCTCTAGGTCGGGACGTGTGTTGGGCTCTAGGTCGGGACGTGTGTTGGGCTCTAGGTCGGGACGTGTGTTGGGCTCTAGGTCGGGACGTGTGTTGGGCTCTAGGTCGGGACGTGTGTTGGGCTCTAGGTCGGGACGTGTGTTGGGCTCTAGGTCGGGACGTGTGTTGGGCTCTAGGTCGGGACGTGTGTTGGGCTCTAGGTCGGGACGTGTGTTGGGCTCTACGTCGGGACGTGTGTTGGGCTCTAGGTCGGGACGTGTGTTGGGCTCTACGTCGGGACGTGTGTTGGGCTCTACGTCGGGATTTAGCTTTCTTCCAGCTCTACGTCGGGATTTAGCTTTCTTCCAGCTCTACGTCGGGATTTAGCTTACTTCCAGCTCTACGTCGGGATTTAGCTTACTTCCAGCTCTAGGTCGGGACGTGTGTTGGGCTCTAGGTCGGGACGTGTGTTGGGCTCTAGGTCGGGACGTGTGTTGGGCTCTAGGTCGGGACGTGTGTTGGGCTCTAGGTCGGGACGTGTGTGGGGCTCTGCGTCGGGACGTGTGTGGGGCTCTGCGTCGGGACGTGTGTGGGGCTCTGCGTCGGGACGTGTGTGGGGCTCTACGTCGGGACGTGTGTGGGGCTCTACGTCGGGACGTGTGTGGGGCTCTACGTCGGGACGTGTGTGGGGCTCTACGTCGGGACGTGTGTGGGGCTCTACGTCGGGACGTGTGTGGGGCTCTACGTCGGGACGTGTGTGGGGCTCTACGTCGGGACCTGTGTGGGGCTCTACTTCGGGATTTAGCTTTCTTCCAGCTCTACGTCGGGATTTAGCTTACTTCCAGCTCTACGTCGGGATTTAGATTACTTCCAGCTCTACGTCGGGATTTAGCTTACTTCCAGCTCTACGTCGGGATTTAGCTTACTTCCAGCTCTACGTCGGGATTTAGCTTACTTCCAGCTCTACGTCGGGATTTAGCTTACTTCCAGCTCTACGTCGGGATTTAGCTTACTTCCAGCTCTACGTCGGGATTTAGCTTACTTCCAGCTCTACGTCGGGATTTAGCTTACTTCCAGCTCTACGTCGGGATTTAGCTTACTTCCAGCTCTACGTCGGGACGTGTGTTGGGCTCTAGGTCGGGACGTGTGTTGGGCTCTAGGTCGGGACGTGTGTTGGGCTCTAGGTCGGGACGTGTGTTGGGCTCTAGGTCGGGACGTGTCTTGGGCTCTAGGTCGGGACGTGTCTTGGGCTCTAGGTCGGGACGTGTCTTGGGCTCTAGGTCGGGACGTGTCTTGGGCTCTACGTCGGGACGTGTCTTGGGCTCTACGTCAGGATTTAGCTTACTTTCAGGTCTACGTCGGGACGTGTGTTGGGCTCTAGGTCGGGACGTGTGTTGGGCTCTAGGACGGGACGTGTGTTGGGCTCTAGGACGGGACGTGTGTTGGGCTCTAGGACGGGACGTGTGTTGGGCTCTAGGACGGGACGTGTGTTGGGCTCTAGGTCGGGACGTGTGTTGGGCTCTAGGTCGGGACGTGTGTTGGGCTCTAGGTCGGGACGTGTGTTGGGCTCTAGGTCGGGACGTGTGTTGGGCTCTAGGTCGGGATTTAGCTTACTTTCAGCTCTACGTGGGGACGTGTGTTGGGCTCTACCTCGGGATTTAGCTTACTTTCCGCTCTGCGTCGGGACGTGTGTTGGGCTCTACCTCAGGATTTAGCCTACATTCCGCTCTGCGTCGGGACGTGTGTTGGGCTCTACGTCGGGACGTGTGTTGGGCTCTACGTCGGGACGTGTGTTGGGCTCTACGTCGGGACGTGTGTTGGGCTCTACCTCAGGATTTAGCTTACTTTCAGCTCTACGTGGGGACGTGTGTTGGGCTCTACCTCAGGATTTAGCTTACTTTCCGCTCTGCGTCGGGACGTGTGTTGGGCTCTACCTCAGGATTTAGCTTACTTTCCGCTCTGCGTCGGGACGTGTGTTGGGCTCTACCTCAGGGTTTAGCTTACTTTCCGCTCTACGTCGGGACGTGTGTTGGGCTCTACGTCGGGACGTGTGTTGGGCTCTACGTCGGGATTTAGCTTACTTCCAGCTCTACGTCGGGACGTGCGTTGGACTCTACGTAGGGACGTGCGTTGGACTCTACGTCGGGACGTGCGTTGGACTCTACGTCGGGACGTGCGTTGGACTCTACGTCGGGACGTGCGTTGGACTCTACGTCGGGACGTGCGTTGGACTCTACGTCGGGACGTGCGTTGGACTCTACCTCAGGATATACTTCCTTGCCGCTCTACGTCGGGACGTGCGTTGGGCTCTACCTCAGGATTTAGCTTACTTTCAGGTCTACGTCGGGACGTGTGTTGGGGTCTACGTCGGGACGTGTGTTGGGCTCTACGTCGGGACGTGTGTTGGGGTCTACGTCGGGACGTGTGTTGGGCTCTACGTCGGGACGTGTGTTGGGCTCTACGTCGGGACGTGTGTTGGGCTCTACGTCGGGACGTGTGTTGGGCTCTACGTCGGGACGTGTGTTGGGCTCTACGTCGGGACGTGTGTTGGGCTCTACGTCGGGACGTGTGTTGGGCTCTACGTCGGGACGTGTGTTGGGCTCTACGTCGGGACGTGTGTTGGGCTCTACGTCGGGACGTGTGTTGGGCTCTACGTCGGGACGTGTGTTGGGCTCTACGTCGGGACGTGTGTTGGGCTCTACGTCGGGACGTGTGTTGGGCTCTACGTCGGGACGTGTGTTGGGCTCTACGTCGGGACGTGTGTTGGGCTCTACGTCGGGACGTGTGTTGGGCTCTACCTCGGGACGTGTGTTGGGCTCTACCTCGGGACGTGTGTTGGGCTCTACCTCGGGACGTGTGTTGGGCTCTACCTCGGGACGTGTGTTGGGCTCTACCTCGGGACGTGTGTTGGGCTCTACCTCGGGACGTGTGTTGGGCTCTACCTCGGGACGTGTGTTGGGCTCTACCTCGGGACGTGTGTTGGGCTCTACCTCGGGACGTGTGTTGGGCTCTACCTCGGGACGTGTGTTGGGCTCTACCTCGGGACGTGTGTTGGGCTCTACCTCGGGACGTGTGTTGGGCTCTACCTCGGGACGTGTGTTGGGCTCTACCTCGGGACGTGTGTTGGGCTCTACCTCGGGACGTGTGTTGGGCTCTACCTCGGGACGTGTGTTGGGCTCTACCTCGGGACGTGTGTTGGGCTCTACCTCGGGACGTGTGTTGGGCTCTACCTCGGGACGTGTGTTGGGCTCTACCTCAGGATTTAGCTTACTTTCAGCTCTGCGTCGGGACGTGTGTTGGGCTCTACCTCGGGACGTGTGTTGGGCTCTACCTCGGGACGTGTGTTGGGCTCTACCTCGGGACGTGTGTTGGGCTCTACCTCGGGACGTGTGTTGGGCTCTACCTCAGGATTTAGCTTACTTTCAGCTCTGCGTCGGGACGTGTGTTGGGCTCTACGTCGGGACGTGTGTTGGGCTCTACCTCAGGATTTAGCTTACTTTCAGCTCTACGTGGGGACGTGTGTTGGGCTCTACCTCAGGATTTAGCTTACTTTCCGCTCTGCGTCGGGACGTGTGTTGGGCTCTACCTCAGGATTTAGCCTACTTTCCGCTCTGCGTCGGGACGTGTGTTGGGCTCTGCGTCGGGACGTGTGTTGGGCTCTACGTCGGGACGTGTGTTGGGCTCTGCGTCGGGACGTGTGTTGGGCTCTACATCATGATTTAGCTTACTTTGAGCTCTACATCGGAACGTGTGTGGGGCTCTGCGTCGGGACGTGTGTGGGGCTCTGCGTCGGGACGTGTGTGGGGCACTGCGTCGGGACGTGTGTGGGGCTCTGCGTCGGGACGTGTGTGGGGCTCTGCGTCGGGACGTGTGTGGGGCTCTGCGTCGGGACGTGTGTGGGGCTCTGCGTCGGGACGTGTGTGGGGCTCTACGTCGGGACGTGTGTCGGGCTCTGCGTCGGGTCGTGCGTTGGGCTCTACCTCAGGATTTAGCTTACTTTCAGGTCTACGTCGGGACGTGTGTTGGGGTCTACATCGGGTCGTGTGTTGGGCTCTACCTCAGGATTTAGCTTACTTTCCGCTCTGCGTCGGGACGTGTTTTGGGCTCTACCTCAGGATTTAGCTTACTTTTAGCTCTACGTCGGGACGTGTGTTGGGCTCTACGTCGGGACGTGTGTTGGGCTCTACGTCGGGACGTGTGTTGGGCTCTACGTCGGGACGTGTGTTGGGCTCTACGTCGGGACGTGTGTTGGGCTCTACGTCGGGACGTGTGTTGGGCTCTACGTCGGGACGTGTGTTGGGCTCTACGTCGGGACGTGTGTTGGGCTCTACGTCGGGACGTGTGTTGGGCTCTACGTCGGGATTTAGCTTACTTCCGGCTCTACGTCGGGATTTAGCTTACTTCTGGCTCTACGTCGGGATTTAGCTTACTTCCGGCTCTACGTCGGGATTTAGCTTACTTCCGGCTCTACGTCGGGATTTAGCTTACTTCCGGCTCTACGTCGGGATTTAGCTTACTTCCGGCTCTACGTCGGGACGTGTGTTGGGCTCTACGTCGGGATTTAGCTTACTTTCAGGTCTACGTCGGGACGTGTGTTGGGCTCTACCTCGGGATTTAGCCTACTTTCCGCTCTGCGTCGGGACGTGTGTTGGGCTCTACCTCAGGATTTAGCCTACTTTCCGCTCTGCGTCGGGACGTGTGTTGGGCTCTACGTCGGGACGTGTGTTGGGCTCTACGTCGGGACGTGTGTTGGGCTCTGCGTCGGGACGTGTGTTGGGCTCTACATCATGATTTAGCTTACTTTCAGCTCTACATCGGAACGTGTGTTGGGCTCTGCGTCGGGACGTGTGTTGGGCTCTGCGTCGGGACTTGTGTTGGGCTCTGCGTCGGGACGTGTGTTGGGCTCTGCGTCGGGACGTGTGTTGGGCTCTAGGTCGGGACGTGTGTTGGGCTCTAGGACGGGACGTGTGTTGGGCTCTAGGACGGGACGTGTGTTGGGCTCTAGGACGGGACGTGTGTTGGGCTCTAGGTCGGGACGTGTGTTGGGCTCTAGGTCGGGACGTGTGTTGGGCTCTAGGTCGGGACGTGTGTTGGGCTCTAGGTCGGGACGTGTGTTGGGCTCTAGGTCGGGACGTGTGTTGGGCTCTACCTCGGGATTTAGCTTACTTTCCGCTCTGCGTCGGGACGTGTGTTGGGCTCTACCTCAGGATTTAGCCTACATTCCGCTCTGCGTCGGGACGTGTGTTGGGCTCTACGTCGGGACGTGTGTTGGGCTCTACGTCGGGACGTGTGTTGGGCTCTACGTCGGGACGTGTGTTGGGCTCTACCTCAGGATTTAGCTTACTTTCCGCTCTGCGTCGGGACGTGTGTTGGGCTCTACCTCAGGATTTAGCTTACTTTCCGCTCTGCGTCGGGACGTGTGTTGGGCTCTACCTCAGGATTTAGCTTACTTTCCGCTCTGCGTCGGGACGTGTGTTGGGCTCTACCTCAGGATTTAGCTTACTTTCCGCTCTGCGTCGGGACGTGTGTTGGGCTCTACCTCAGGGTTTAGCTTACTTTCCGCTCTACGTCGGGACGTGTGTTGGGCTCTACGTCGGGACGTGTGTTGGGCTCTACGTCGGGATTTAGCTTACTTCCAGCTCTACGTCGGGACGTGCGTTGGACTCTACGTCGGGACGTGCGTTGGACTCTACGTCGGGACGTGCGTTGGACTCTACGTCGGGACGTGCGTTGGACTCTACGTCGGGACGTGCGTTGGACTCTACGTCGGGACGTGCGTTGGACTCTACGTCGGGACGTGCGTTGGACTCTACGTCGGGACGTGCGTTGGACTCTACGTCGGGACGTGCGTTGGACTCTACGTCGGGACGTGCGTTGGACTCTACGTCGGGACGTGCGTTGGACTCTACCTCAGGATATAGCTTCCTTGCCGCTCTACGTCGGGACGTGCGTTGGGCTCTACCTCAGGATTTAGCTTACTTTCAGGTCTACGTCGGGACGTGTGTTGGGGTCTACGTCGGGACGTGTGTTGGGGTCTACGTCGGGACGTGTGTTGGGCTCTACGTCGGGACGTGTGTTGGGCTCTACGTCGGGACGTGTGTTGGGCTCTACGTCGGGACGTGTGTTGGGCTCTACCTCGGGACGTGTGTTGGGCTCTACGTCGGGACGTGTGTTGGGCTCTACCTCGGGACGTGTGTTGGGCTCTACCTCGGGACGTGTGTTGGGCTCTACCTCGGGACGTGTGTTGGGCTCTACCTCGGGACGTGTGTTGGGCTCTACCTCGGGACGTGTGTTGGGCTCTACCTCGGGACGTGTGTTGGGCTCTACCTCGGGACGTGTGTTGGGCTCTACCTCGGGACGTGTGTTGGGCTCTACCTCGGGACGTGTGTTGGGCTCTACCTCGGGACGTGTGTTGGGCTCTACCTCGGGACGTGTGTTGGGCTCTACCTCGGGACGTGTGTTGGGCTCTACCTCGGGACGTGTGTTGGGCTCTACCTCGGGACGTGTGTTGGGCTCTACCTCGGGACGTGTGTTGGGCTCTACCTCGGGACGTGTGTTGGGCTCTACCTCGGGACGTGTGTTGGGCTCTACCTCGGGACGTGTGTTGGGCTCTACCTCGGGACGTGTGTTGGGCTCTACCTCGGGACGTGTGTTGGGCTCTACCTCGGGACGTGTGTTGGGCTCTACCTCGGGACGTGTGTTGGGCTCTACCTCGGGACGTGTGTTGGGCTCTACCTCGGGACGTGTGTTGGGCTCTACCTCGGGACGTGTGTTGGGCTCTACCTCGGGACGTGTGTTGGGCTCTACCTCGGGACGTGTGTTGGGCTCTACCTCGGGACGTGTGTTGGGCTCTACCTCGGGACGTGTGTTGGGCTCTACCTCAGGATTTAGCTTACTTTCAGCACTGCGTCGGGACGTGTGTTGGGCTCTACCTCGGGACGTGTGTTGGGCTCTACCTCGGGACGTGTGTTGGGCTCTACCTCGGGACGTGTGTTGGGCTCTACCTCGGGACGTGTGTTGGGCTCTACCTCGGGACGTGTGTTGGGCTCTACCTCGGGACGTGTGTTGGGCTCTACCTCGGGACGTGTGTTGGGCTCTACCTCAGGATTTAGCTTACTTTCAGCTCTGCGTCGGGACGTGTGTTGGGCTCTACCTCAGGATTTAGCTTACTTTCAGCTCTACGTGGGGACGTGTGTTGGGCTCTACCTCAGGATTTAGCTTACTTTCCGCTCTGCGTCGGGACGTGTGTTGGGCTCTACCTCAGGATTTAGCCTACTTTCCGCTCTGCGTCGGGACGTGTGTTGGGCTCTACGTCGGGACGTGTTTTGGGCTCTGCGTCGGGACGTGTGTTGGGCTCTACATCATGATTTAGCTTACTTTGAGCTCTACATCGGAACGTGTGTTGGGCTCTGCGTCGGGACGTGTGTGGGGCTCTGCGTCGGGACGTGTGTGGGGCTCTGCGTCGGGACGTGTGTGGGGCTCTGCGTCGGGACGTGTGTGGGGCTCTGCGTCGGGACGTGTGTGGGGCTCTGCGTCGGGACGTGTGTGGGGCTCTGCGTCGGGACGTGTGTGGGGCTCTGCGTCGGGACGTGTGTGGGGCTCTGCGTCGGGACGTGTGTGGGGCTCTACGTCGGGACGTGTGTCGGGCTCTGCGTCGGGACGTGCGTTGGGCTCTACCTCAGGATTTAGCTTACTTTCAGGTCTACGTCGGGACGTGTGTTGGGGTCTACATCGGGACGTGTGTTGGGCTCTACCTCAGGATTTAGCTTACTTTCCGCTCTGCGTCGGGACGTGTTTTGGGCTCTACCTCAGGATTTAGCTTACTTTTAGCTCTACGTCGGGACGTGTGTTGGGCTCTACGTCGGGACGTGTGTTGGGCTCTACGTCGGGACGTGTGTTGGGCTCTACGTCGGGACGTGTGTTGGGCTCTACGTCGGGACGTGTGTTGGGCTCTACGTCGGGACGTGTGTTGGGCTCTACGTCGGGACGTGTGTTGGGCTCTACGTCGGGACGTGTGTTGGGCTCTACGTCGGGATTTAGCTTACTTCCGGCTCTACGTCGGGATTTAGCTTACTTCCGGCTCTACGTCGGGATTTAGCTTACTTCCGGCTCTACGTCGGGATTTAGCTTACTTCCGGCTCTACGTCGGGATTTAGCTTACTTCCGGCTCTACGTCGGGATTTAGCTTACTTCCGGCTCTACGTCGGGATTTAGCTTACTTCCGGCTCTACGTCGGGATTTAGCTTACTTCCGGCTCTACGTCGGGATTTAGCTTACTTCCGGCTCTACGTCGGGATTTAGCTTACTTCCGGCTCTACGTCGGGATTTAGCTTACTTCCGGCTCTACGTCGGGATTTAGCTTACTTCCGGCTCTACGTCGGGACGTGTGTTGGGCTCTACGTCGGGATTTAGCTTACTTTCAGGTCTACGTCGGGACGTGTGTTGGGCTCTACCTCGGGATTTAGCCTACTTTCCGCTCTGCGTCGGGACGTGTGTTGGGCTCTACGTCGGGACGTCTGTTGGGCTCTACGTCGGGACGTGTGTTGGGCTCTGCGTCGGGACGTGTGTTGGGCTCTACATCATGATTTAGCTTACTTTCAGCTCTACATCGGAACGTGTGTTGGGCTCTGCGTCGGGACATGTGTTGGGCTCTGCGTCGGGACGTGTGTTGGGCTCTGCGTCGGGACGTGTGTTGGGCTCTGCGTCGGGACGTGTGTGGGGCTCTGCGTCGGGACGTGTGTGGGGCTCTGCGTCGGGACGTGTGTGGGGCTCTGCGTCGGGACGTGTGTGGGGCTCTGCGTCGGGACGTGTGTGGGGCTCTGCGTCGGGACGTGTGTGGGGCTCTACGTCGGGACGTGTGTGGGGCTCTACGTCGGGACGTGTGTGGGGCTCTACGTCGGGACGTGTGTGGGGCTCTACGTCGGGACGTGTGTGGGGCTCTACGTCGGGACGTGTGTGGGGCTCTACGTCGGGACGTGTGTGGGGCTCTACGTCGGGACGTGTGTTGCGCTCTGCGTCGGGACGTGCGTTGGGCTCTACCTCAGGATTTAGCTTACTTTCAGGTCTATGTCGGGACGTGTGTTGGGCTCTACATCGGGACGTGTGTTTGGCTCTGCCTCGGGACGTGTGTTTGGCTCTGCGTCGGGACGTGTGTTGGGCTCTACATCGGGACGTGTGTTGGGCTCTACCTCAGGATTT
Source organism: Leptosomus discolor (assembly GCF_034619465.1). Taxonomy (NCBI): domain Eukaryota; kingdom Metazoa; phylum Chordata; class Aves; order Leptosomiformes; family Leptosomidae; genus Leptosomus; species Leptosomus discolor. Next base: position 665,120 of record NW_028237929.1, on the reverse strand, counting down.
AGCTTACTTTCAGGTCTACGTTGGGACGTGTGTTGGGCTCTAGGTCGGGACGTGTGTTGGGCTCTACCTCAGGATTTAGCTTACTTTCAGCTCTACGTGGGGACGTGTGTTGGGCTCTACCTCAGGATTTAGCCTACTTTCCGCTCTGCGTCGGGACGTGTGTTGGGCTCTGCGTCGGGACGTGTGTTGGGCTCTACGTCGGGACGTGTGTTGGGCTCTACGTCGGGACGTGTGTTGGGCTCTGCGTCGGGACGTGTGTGGGGCTCTACGTCGGGACGTGTGTGGGGCTCTGCGTCGGGACGTGTGTGGGGCTCTGCGTCGGGACGTGTGTGGGGCTCTGCGTCGGGACGTGTGTGGGGCTCTACGTCGGGACGTGTGTGGGGCTCTACGTCGGGACGTGTGTGGGGCTCTACGTCGGGACGTGTGTGGGGCTCTACGTCGGGACGTGTGTGGGGCTCTACGTCGGGACGTGTGTGGGGCTCTGCGTCGGGACGTGTGTGGGGCTCTGCGTCGGGACGTGTGTGGGGCTCTGCGTCGGGACGTGTGTGGGGCTCTGCGTCGGGACGTGCGTTGGGCTCTACCTCAGGATTTAGCTTACTTTCAGGTCTACGTCGGGACGTGTGTTGGGCTCTACATCGGGACGTGTGTTGGGCTCTACCTCAGGATTTAGCTTACTTTCCGCTTTGCGTCGGGACGTGTTTTGGGCTCTACCTCAGGATTTAGCTTACTTTCCGCTCTGCGTCGGGACGTGTTTTGGGCTCTACCTCAGGATTTAGCTTACTTTCCGCTCTGCGTCGGGACGTGTGTTGGGCTCTACCTCAGGATTTAGCTTACTTTCAGCTCTACGTCGGGACGTGTGTTGGGCTCTAGGTCGGGACGTGTGTTGGGCTCTAGGTCGGGACGTGTGTTGGGCTCTAGGTCGGGACGTGTGTTGGGCTCTAGGTCGGGACGTGTGTTGGGCTCTAGGTCGGGACGTGTGTTGGGCTCTAGGTCGGGACGTGTGTTGGGCTCTAGGTCGGGATTTAGCTTACTTTCAGCTCTACGTGGGGACGTGTGTTGGGCTCTACCTCAGGATTTAGCCTACTTTCCGCTCTGCGTCGGGACGTGTGTTGGGCTCTACGTCGGGACGTGTGTTGGGCTCTACGTCGGGACGTGTGTTGGGCTCTACGTCGGGACGTGTGTTGGGCTCTACGTCGGGACGTGTGTTGGGCTCTACGTCGGGACGTGTGTTGGGCTCTACGTCGGGACGTGTGTTGGGCTCTACCTCAGGATTTAGCTTACTTTCCGCTCTGCGTCGGGACGTGTGTTGGGCTCTACCTCAGGATTTAGCTTACTTTCAGCTCTACGTCGGGACGTGTGTTGGGCTCTAGGTCGGGACGTGTGTTGGGCTCTAGGTCGGGACGTGTGTTGGGCTCTAGGTCGGGACGTGTGTTGGGCTCTAGGTCGGGACGTGTGTTGGGCTCTAGGTCGGGACGTGTGTTGGGCTCTAGGTCGGGACGTGTGTTGGGCTCTAGGTCGGGACGTGTGTTGGGCTCTAGGTCGGGATTTAGCTTACTTTCAGCTCTACGTGGGGACGTGTGTTGGGCTCTACCTCAGGATTTAGCCTACTTTCCGCTCTGCGTCGGGACATGTGTTGGGCTCTACGTCGGGACGTGTGTTGGGCTCTACGTCGGGACGTGTGTTGGGCTCTACGTCGGGACGTGTGTTGGGCTCTACGTCGGGACGTGTGTTGGGCTCTACGTCGGGACGTGTGTTGGGCTCTACATCATGATTTAGCTTACTTTCAGCTCTACATCGGAACGTGTGTTGGGCTCTGCGTCGGGACGTGTGTTTGGCTCTGCGTCGGGACGTGTGCGGGGCTCTGCGTCGGGACGTGTGCGGGGCTCTGCGTCGGGACGTGTGCGGGGCTCTGCGTCGGGACGTGTGCGGGGCTCTGCGTCGGGACGTGTGCGGGGCTCTGCGTCGGGACGTGTGCGGGGCTCTGCGTCGGGACGTGTGCGGGGCTCTGCGTCGGGACGTGTGTGGGGCTCTACCTCAGGATTTAGCTTACTTTCAGCTCTACGTGGGGACGTGTGTTGGGCTCTACCTCAGGATTTAGCTTACTTTCCCCTCTGCGTCGGGACGTGTGTTGGGCTCTACCTCAGGATTTAGCTTACTTTCCGCTCTGCGTCGGGACGTGTGTTGGGCTCTACCTCAGGATTTAGCCTACTTTCCGCTCTGCGTCGGGACGTGTGTTGGGCTCTGCGTCGGGACGTGTGTTGGGCTCTGCGTCGGGACGTGTGTTGGGCTCTGCGTCGGGACGTGTGTTGGGCTCTACATCATGATTTAGCTTACTTTCAGCACTACATCGGAACGTGTGTTGGGCTCTACGTCGGGACGTGTATTTGGCTCTGCGTCGGGACGTGTGTTGGGCTCTGCGTCGGGACGTGTGTGGGGCTCTGCGTCGGGACGTGTGTGGGGCTCTACGTCGAAACGTGTGTGGGGCTCTGCGTCGGGACGTGTGTGGGGCTCTACGTCGGGACGTGTGTGGGGCTCTGCGTCGGGACGTGTGTGGGGCTCTGCGTCGGGACGTGTGTGGGGCTCTGCGTCGGGACGTGTGTGGGGCTCTGCGTCGGGACGTGTGTGGGGCTCTGCGTCGGGACGTGTGTGGGGCTCTGCGTCGGGACGTGTGTGGGGCTCTGCGTCGGGACGTGTGTGGGGCTCTGCGTCGGGACGTGTGTGGGGCTCTGCGTCGGGACGTGTGTGGGGCTCTGCGTCGGGACGTGTGTGGGGCTCTGCGTCGGGACGTGTGTTGCGCTCTGCGTCGGGACGTGTGTTGCTCTCTGCGTCGGGACGTGCGTTGGGCTCTACCTCAGGATTTAGCTTACTTTCAGGTCTACGTCGGGACGTGTGTTGGGCTCTACATCGGGACGTGTGTTGGGCTCTACCTCAGGATTTAGCTTACTTTCCGCTCTGCGTCGGGACGTGTTTTGGGCTCTACCTCAGGATTTAGCTTACTTTCCGCTCTGCGTCGGGACGTGTTTTGGGCTCTACCTCAGGATTTAGCTTACTTTCCGCTCTACGTCGGGACGTGTGTTGGGCTCTAGGTCGGGACGTGTGTTGGGCTCTAGGTCGGGACGTGTGTTGGGCTCTAGGTCGGGACGTGTGTTGGGCTCTAGGTCGGGACGTGTGTTGGGCTCTAGGTCGGGACGTGTGTTGGGCTCTAGGTCGGGACGTGTGTTGGGCTCTAGGTCGGGACGTGTGTTGGGCTCTAGGTCGGGACGTGTGTTGGGCTCTACGTCGGGACGTGTGTTGGGCTCTACGTCGGGACGTGTGTTGGGCTCTACGTCGGGACGTGTGTTGGGCTCTACGTCGGGACGTGTGTTGGGCTCTACGTCGGGATTTAGCTTTCTTCCAGCTCTACGTCGGGATTTAGCTTACTTCCAGCTCTACGTCGGGATTTAGCTTACTTCCAGCTCTACGTCGGGATTTAGCTTACTTCCAGCTCTACGTCGGGATTTAGCTTACTTCCAGCTCTACGTCGGGACGTGTGTTGGGCTCTAGGTCGGGACGTGTGTTGGGCTCTAGGTCGGGACGTGTGTTGGGCTCTAGGTCGGGACGTGTGTTGGGCTCTAGTTCGGGACGTGTGTTGGGCTCTGCGTCGAGACGTGTGTGGGGCTCTGCGTCGGGACGTGTGTGGGGCTCTGCGTCGGGACGTGTGTGGGGCTCTGCGTCGGGACGTGTGTGGGGCTCTGCGTCGGGACGTGTGTGGGGCTCTACGTCGGGACGTGTGTGGGGCTCTACGTCGGGACGTGTGTGGGGCTCTACTTCGGGATTTAGCTTTCTTCCAGCTCTACGTCGGGATTTAGCTTACTTCCAGCTTACGTCGGGATTTAGCTTACTTCCAGCTCTACGTCGGGATTTAGCTTACTTCCAGCTCTACGTCGGGATTTAGCTTACTTCCAGCTCTACGTCGGGATTTAGCTTACTTCCAGCTCTACGTCGGGATTTAGCTTACTTCCAGCTCTACGTCGGGATTTAGCTTACTTCCAGCTCTACGTCGGGATTTAGCTTACTTCCAGCTCTACGTCGGGATTTAGCTTACTTCCAGCTCTACGTCGGGATTTAGCTTACTTCCAGCTCTACGTCGGGATTTAGCTTACTTCCAGCTCTAGGTCGGGACGTGTGTTGGGCTCTAGATCGGGACGTGTGTTGGGCTCTAGTTCGGGACGTGTGTTGGGCTCTGCGTCGGGACGTGTGTGGGGCTCTGCGTCGGGACGTGTGTGGGGCTCTGCGTCGGGACGTGTGTGGGGCTCTGCGTCGGGACGTGTGTGGGGCTCTGCGTCGGGACGTGTGTGGGGCTCTGCGTCGGGACGTGTGTGGGGCTCTGCCTCGGGACGTGTGTGGGGCTCTGCCTCGGGACGTGTGTGGGGCTCTGCGTCGGGACGTGTGTGGGGCTCTGCGTCGGGACGTGTGTGGGGCTCTGCGTCGGGACGTGTGTGGGGCTCTGCGTCGGGACGTGTGTGGGGCTCTGCGTCGGGACGTGTGTGGGGCTCTGCGTCGGGACGTGTGTGGGGCTCTGCGTCGGGACGTGTGTGGGGCTCTGCGTCGGGACGTGTGTGGGGCTCTGCGTCGGGACGTGTGTGGGGCTCTGCGTCGGGACGTGCGTGGGGCTCAGCGTCGGGACGTGCGTGGGGCTCAGCGTCGGGACGTGCGTGGGGCTCTGCGTCGGGACGTGCGTGGGGCTCTGCGTCGGGACGTGCGTGGGGCTCTGCGTCGGGACGTGCGTGGGGCTCTACCTCAGGATTTAGCTTACTTTCAGGTCTACGTCGGGACGTGTGTTGGGCTCTACATCGGGACGTGTGTTGGGCTCTACCTCAGGATTTAGCTTACTTTCCGCTCTGCGTCGGGACGTGTTTTGGGCTCTACCTCAGGTTTAGCTTACTTTCCCCTCTACGTCGGGACGTGTGTTGGGCTCTACCTCAGGATTTAGCTTACTTTCAGCTCTACGTCGGGACGTGTGTTGGGCTCTAGGTCGGGACGTGTGTTGGGCTCTAGGTCGGGACGTGTGTTGGGCTCTAGGTCGGGACGTGTGTTGGGCTCTAGGTCGGGACGTGTGTTGGGCTCTAGGTCGGGACGTGTGTTGGGCTCTAGGTCGGGACGTGTGTTGGGCTCTAGGTCGGGACGTGTGTTGGGCTCTAGGTCGGGACGTGTGTTGGGCTCTAGGTCGGGACGTGTGTTGGGCTCTAGGTCGGGACGTGTGTTGGGCTCTACGTCGGGATTTAGCTTTCTTCCAGCTCTACGTCGGGATTTAGCTTTCTTCCAGCTCTACGTCGGGATTTAGCTTACTTCCAGCTCTACGTCGGGATTTAGCTTACTTCCAGCTCTACGTCGGGATTTAGCTTACTTCCAGCTCTACGTCGGGATTTAGCTTACTTCCAGCTCTACGTCGGGATTTAGCTTACTTCCAGCTCTACGTCGGGATTTAGCTTACTTCCAGCTCTACGTCGGGATTTAGCTTACTTCCAGCTCTACGTCGGGATTTAGCTTACTTCCAGCTCTACGTCGGGATTTAGCTTACTTCCAGCTCTACGTCGGGATTTAGCTTACTTCCAGCTCTACGTCGGGATTTAGCTTACTTCCAGCTCTACGTCGGGATTTAGCTTACTTCCAGCTCGGGACGTGTGTTGGGCTCTAGGTCGGGACGTGTGTTGGGCTCTAGGTCGGGACGTGTGTTGGGCTCTAGGTCGGGACGTGTGTTGGGCTCTAGGTCGGGACGTGTGTTGGGCTCTAGGTCGGGACGTGTGTTGGGCTCTAGGTCGGGATGTGTGTTGGGCTCTAGGTCGGGACGTGTGTTGGGCTCTAGGTCGGGACGTGTGTTGGGCTCTAGGTCGGGACGTGTGTTGGGCTCTAGGTCGGGACGTGTGTTGGGCTCTAGGTCGGGACGTGTGTTGGGCTCTAGGTCGGGACGTGTGTTGGGCTCTAGGTCGGGACGTGTGTTGGGCTCTACGTCGGGACGTGTGTTGGGCTCTACGTCGGGATTTAGCTTACTTCCGGCTCTACGTCGGGATTTAGCTTACTTCCGGCTCTACGTCGGGATTTAGCTTACTTCCGGCTCTACGTCGGGATTTAGCTTACTTCCGGCTCTACGTCGGGATTTAGCTTACTTCCGGCTCTACGTCGGGATTTAGCTTACTTCCGGCTCTACGTCGGGATTTAGCTTACTTCCGGCTCTACGTCGGGATTTAGCTTACTTCCGGCTCTACGTCGGGATTTAGCTTACTTCCGGCTCTACGTCGGGATTTAGCTTACTTCCGGCTCTACGTCGGGACGTGTGTTGGGCTCTAGGTCGGGACGTGTGTTGGGCTCTAGGTCGGGACGTGTGTTGGGCTCTAGGTCGGGACGTGTGTGGGGCTCTGCGTCGGGACGTGTGTGGGGCTCTGCGTCGGGACGTGTGTGGGGCTCTGCGTCGGGACGTGTGTGGGGCTCTGCGTCGGGACGTGTGTGGGGCTCTGCGTCGGGACGTGTGTGGGGCTCTGCGTCGGGACGTGTGTGGGGCTCTACGTCGGGACGTTTGTGGGGCTCTACGTCGGGACGTGTGTGGGGCTCTACGTCGGGACGTGTGTGGGGCTCTACGTCGGGACGTGTGTGGGGCTCTACTTCGGGATTTAGCTTTCTTCCAGCTCTACGTCGGGATTTAGCTTACTTCCAGCTCTACGTCGGGATTTAGCTTACTTCCAGCTCTACGTCGGGATTTAGCTTACTTCCAGCTCTACGTCGGGATTTAGCTTACTTCCAGCTCTACGTCGGGATTTAGCTTACTTCCAGCTCTAGGTCGGGACGTGTGTTGGGCTCTACATCGGAACCTGTGTTGGGCTCTGCGTCGGGACGTGTGTTGGGCTCTAGGTCGGGACGTGTGTGGGGCTCTGCGTCGGGACGTGTGTGGGGCTCTGCGTCGGGACGTGTGTGGGGCTCTGCGTCGGGACGTGTGTGGGGCTCTGCGTCGGGACGTGTCTGGGGCTCTGCGTCGGGACGTGTGTGGGGCTCTGCGTCGGGACGTGTGTGGGGCTCTGCGTCGGGACGTGTGTGGGGCTCTGCGTCGGGACGTGTGTGGGGCTCTACGTCGGGACGTGTGTGGGGCTCTACGTCGGGACGTGTGTCGGGCTCTACGTCGGGCTCTACGTCGGGACATGTGTGGCGCTCTGCGTCGGGACGTGCGTTGGGCTCTACCTCAGGATTTAGCTTACTTTCCGCTCTGCGTCGGGACGTGTTTTGGGCTCTACCTCAGGATTTAGCTTACTTTTAGCTCTACGTTCGGACGTGTGTTGGGCTCTACGTCGGGACGTGTGTTGGGCTCTACGTCGGGACGTGTGTTGGGCTCTACGTCGGGACGTGTGTTGGGCTCTACGTCGGGACGTGTGTTGGGCTCTACGTCGGGACGTGTGTTGGGCTCTACGTCGGGACGTGTGTTGGGCTCTACGTCGGGACGTGTGTGGGGCTCTACGTCGGGACGTGTGTGGGGCTCTACGTCGGGACGTGTGTGGGGCTCTACGTCGGGACGTGTGTTGGGCTCTACGTCGGGACGTGTGTTGGGCTCTACGTCGGGACGTGTGTTGGGCTCTACGTCGGGACGTGTGTTGGGCTCTACGTCGGGACGTGTGTTGGGCTCTACGTCGGGACGTGTGTTGGGCTCTACGTCGGGACGTGTGTTGGGCTCTACGTCGGGACGTGTGTTGGGCTCTACGTCGGGACGTGTGTTGGGCTCTGCGTCGGGACGTGTGTTGGGCTCTACATCATGATTTAGCTTACTTTCAGCTCTACATCGGAACGTGTGTTGGGCTCTGCGTCGGGACGTGTGTGGGGCTCTGCGTCGGGACGTGTGTTGGGCTCTGCGTCGGGACGTGTGTTGGGCTCTGCGTCGGGACGTGTGTGGGGCTCTGCGTCGGGACGTGTGTGGGGCTCTGCGTCGGGACGTGTGTTGGGCTCTGCGTCGGGACGTGTGTGGGGCTCTGCGTCGGGACGTGTGTGGGGCTCTGCGTCGGGACGTGTGTGGGGCTCTGCGTCGGGACGTGTGTGGGGCTCTGCGTCGGGACGTGTGTGGGGCTCTGCGTCGGGACGTGTGTGGGGCTCTGCGTGGGGACGTGTGTGGGGCTCTGCGTCGGGACGTGTGTGGGGCTCTGCGTCGGGACGTGTGTGGGGCTCTGCGTCGGGACGTGTGTGGGGCTCTACGTCGGGACGTGTGTGGGGCTCTACGTTGGGACGTGTGTGGGGCTTTACGTCGGGACGTGTGTGGGGCTCTACCTCGGGACGTGTGTTGCGCTCTGCGTCGGGACGTGCGTTGGGCTCTACCTCAGGATTTAGCTTACTTTCAGGTCTACGTCGGGACGTGCGTTGGGCTCTACATCGGGACGTGTGTTTGGCTCTGCCTCGGGACGTGTGTTTGGCTCTGCGTCGGGACGTGTGTTGGGCTCTACGTCGGGACGTGTGTTGGGCTCTACGTCGGGACGTGTGTTGGGCTCTACGTCGGGACGTGTGTTGGGCTCTACGTCGGGATTTAGCTTACTTCCGGCTCTACGTCGGGATTTAGCTTACTTCCGGCTCTACGTCGGGATTTAGCTTACTTCCGGCTCTACGTCGGGATTTAGCTTACTTCCGGCTCTACGTCGGGATTTAGCTTACTTCCGGCTCTACGTCGGGATTTAGCTTACTTCCGGCTCTACGTCGGGATTTAGCTTACTTCCGGCTCTACGTCGGGACGTGTGTTGGGCTCTACGTCGGGATTTAGCTTACTTTCAGGTCTACGTCGGGACGTGTGTTGGGCTCTACCTCGGGATTTAGCCTACTTTCCGCTCTGCGTCGGGACGTGTGTTGGGCTCTACCTCAGGATTTAGCCTACTTTCCGCTCTGCGTCGGGACGTGTGTTGGGCTCTACGTCGGGACGTGTGTTGGGCTCTACGTCGGGACGTGTGTTGGGCTCTGCGTCGGGACGTGTGTTGGGCTCTACATCATGATTTAGCTTACTTTCAGCTCTACATCGGAACGTGTGTTGGGCTCTGCGTCGGGACGTGTGTTGGGCTCTGCGTCGGGACTTGTGTTGGGCTCTGCGTCGGGACGTGTGTTGGGCTCTGCGTCGGGACGTGTGTGGGGCTCTGCGTCGGGACGTGTGTGGGGCTCTGCGTCGGGACGTGTGTGGGGCTCTGCGTCGGGACGTGTGTGGGGCTCTGCGTCGGGACGTGTGTGGGGCTCTGCGTCGGGACGTGTGTGGGGCTCTGCGTCGGGACGTGTGTGGGGCTCTGCGTCGGGACGTGTGTGGGGCTCTACCTCAGGATTTAGCTTACTTTCAGGTCTATGTCGGGACGTGTGTTGGGCTCTACATCGGGACGTGTGTTTGGCTCTGCCTCGGGACGTGTGTTTGGCTCTGCGTCGGGACGTGTGTTGGGCTCTACATCGGGACGTGTGTTGGGCTCTATCTCAGGATTTAGCTTACTTTCAGGTCTACGTTGGGACGTGTGTTGGGCTCTAGGTCGGGACGTGTGTTGGGCTCTACCTCAGGATTTAGCTTACTTTCAGCTCTACGTGGGGACGTGTGTTGGGCTCTACCTCAGGATTTAGCCTACTTTCCGCTCTGCGTCGGGACGTGTGTTGGGCTCTGCGTCGGGACGTGTGTTGGGCTCTACGTCGGGACGTGTGTTGGGCTCTGCGTCGGGACGTGTGTTGGGCTCTGCGTCGGGACGTGTGTGGGGCTCTGCGTCGGGACGTGTGTGGGGCTGTACGTCGGGACGTGTGTGGGGCTCTGCGTCGGGACGTGTGTGGGGCTCTGCGTCGGGACGTGTGTGGGGCTCTGCGTCGGGACGTGTGTGGGGCTCTACGTCGGGACGTGTGTGGGGCTCTACGTCGGGACGTGTGTGGGGCTCTACGTCGGGACGTGTGTGGGGCTCTACGTCGGGACGTGTGTGGGGCTCTGCGTCGGGACGTGTGTGGGGCTCTACGTCGGGACGTGTGTGGGGCTCTGCGTCGGGACGTGTGTGGGGCTCTGCGTCGGGACGTGTGTGGGGCTCTGCGTCGGGACGTGTGTGGGGCTCTGCGTCGGGACGTGTGTGGGGCTCTGCGTCGGGACGTGCGTTGGGCTCTACCTCAGGATTTAGCTTACTTTCAGGTCTACGTCGGGACGTGTGTTGGGCTCTACATCGGGACGTGTGTTGGGCTCTACCTCAGGATTTAGCTTACTTTCCGCTTTGCGTCGGGACGTGTTTTGGGCTCTACCTCAGGATTTAGCTTACTTTCCGCTCTGCGTCGGGACGTGTTTTGGGCTCTACCTCAGGATTTAGCTTACTTTCCGCTCTGCGTCGGGACGTGTGTTGGGCTCTACCTCAGGATTTAGCTTACTTTCAGCTCTACGTCGGGACGTGTGTTGGGCTCTAGGTCGGGACGTGTGTTGGGCTCTAGGTCGGGACGTGTGTTGGGCTCTAGGTCGGGACGTGTGTTGGGCTCTAGGTCGGGACGTGTGTTGGGCTCTAGGTCGGGACGTGTGTTGGGCTCTAGGTCGGGACGTGTGTTGGGCTCTAGGTCGGGACGTGTGTTGGGCTCTAGGTCGGGACGTGTGTTGGGCTCTAGGTCGGGACGTGTGTTGGGCTCTAGGTCGGGACGTGTGTTGGGCTCTAGGTCGGGATTTAGCTTACTTTCAGCTCTACGTGGGGACGTGTGTTGGGCTCTACCTCAGGATTTAGCCTACTTTCCGCTCTGCGTCGGGACGTGTGTTGGGCTCTACGTCGGGACGTGTGTTGGGCTCTACGTCGGGACGTGTGTTGGGCTCTACGTCGGGACGTGTGTTGGGCTCTACGTCGGGACGTGTGTTGGGCTCTACGTCGGGACGTGTGTTGGGCTCTACGTCGGGACGTGTGTTGGGCTCTACCTCAGGATTTAGCTTACTTTCCCCTCTACGTCGGGACGTGTGTTGGGCTCTACCTCAGGATTTAGCTTACTTTCCGCTCTACGTCGGGACGTGTGTTGGGCTCTAGGTCGGGACGTGTGTTGGGCTCTAGGTCGGGACGTGTGTTGGGCTCTAGGTCGGGACGTGTGTTGGGCTCTAGGTCGGGACGTGTGTTGGGCTCTAGGTCGGGACGTGTGTTGGGCTCTAGGTCGGGACGTGTGTTGGGCTCTAGGTCGGGACGTGTGTTGGGCTCTAGGTCGGGAAGTGTGTTGGGCTCTAGGTCGGGACGTGTGTTGGGCTCTAGGTCGGGACGTGTGTTGGGCTCTAGGTCGGGACGTGTGTTGGGCTCTAGGTCGGGATTTAGCTTACTTTCAGCTCTACGTGGGGACGTGTGTTGGGCTCTACCTCAGGATTTAGCCTACTTTCCGCTCTGCGTCGGGACGTGTGTTGGGCTCTACGTCGGGACGTGTGTTGGGCTCTACGTCGGGACGTGTGTTGGGCTCTACGTCGGGATTTAGCTTACTTCCGGCTCTACGTCGGGATTTAGCTTACTTCCGGCTCTACGTCGGGATTTAGCTTACTTCCGGCTCTACGTCGGGATTTAGCTTACTTCCGGCTCTACGTCGGGATTTAGCTTACTTCCGGCTCTACGTCGGGATTTAGCTTACTTCCGGCTCTACGTCGGGATTTAGCTTACTTCCGGCTCTACGTCGGGACGTGTGTTGGGCTCTACGTCGGGATTTAGCTTACTTTCAGGTCTACGTCGGGACGTGTGTTGGGCTCTACCTCGGGATTTAGCCTACTTTCCGCTCTGCGTCGGGACGTGTGTTGGGCTCTACCTCAGGATTTAGCCTACTTTCCGCTCTGCGTCGGGACGTGTGTTGGGCTCTACGTCGGGACGTGTGTTGGGCTCTACGTCGGGACGTGTGTTGGGCTCTGCGTCGGGACGTGTGTTGGGCTCTACATCATGATTTAGCTTACTTTCAGCTCTACATCGGAACGTGTGTTGGGCTCTGCGTCGGGACATGTGTTGGGCTCTGCGTCGGGACTTGTGTTGGGCTCTGCGTCGGGACGTGTGTTGGGCTCTGCGTCGGGACGTGTGTGGGGCTCTGCGTCGGGACGTGTGTGGGGCTCTGCGTCGGGACGTGTGTGGTGCTCTGCGTCGGGACGTGTGTGGGGCTCTGCGTCGGGACGTGTGTGGGGCTCTGCGTCGGGACGTGTGTGGGGCTCTGCGTCGGGACGTGTGTGGGGCTCTACGTCGGGACGTGTGTGGGGCTCTACGTCGGGACGTGTGTGGGGCTCTACGTCGGGACGTGTGTGGGGCTCTACGTCGGGACGTGTGTGGGGCTCTACGTCGGGACGTGTGTTGCGCTCTGCGTCGGGACGTGCGTTGGGCTCTACCTCAGGATTTAGCTTACTTTCAGGTCTATGTCGGGACGTGTGTTGGGCTCTACATCGGGACGTGTGTTTGGCTCTGCCTCGGGACGTGTGTTTGGCTCTGCGTCGGGACGTGTGTTGGGCTCTACATCGGGACGTGTGTTGGGCTCTACCTCAGGATTTAGCTTACTTTCAGGTCTACGTTGGGACGTGTGTTGGGCTCTAGGTCGGGACGTGTGTTGGGCTCTACCTCAGGATTTAGCTTACTTTCAGCTCTACGTGGGGACGTGTGTTGGGCTCTACCTCAGGATTTAGCCTACTTTCCGCTCTGCGTCGGGACGTGTGTTGGGCTCTGCGTCGGGACGTGTGTTGGGCTCTACGTCGGGACGTGTGTTGGGCTCTACGTCGGGACGTGTGTTGGGCTCTGCGTCGGGACGTGTGTGGGGCTCTGCGTCGGGACGTGTGTGGGGCTCTACGTCGGGACGTGTGTGGGGCTCTGCGTCAGGACGTGTGTGGGGCTCTGCGTCGGGACGTGTGTGGGGCTCTGCGTCGGGACGTGTGTGGGGCTCTACGTCGGGACGTGTGTGGGGCTCTACGTCGGGACGTGTGTGGGGCTCTACGTCGGGACGTGTGTGGGGCTCTACGTCGGGACGTGTGTGGGGCTCTGCGTCGGGACGTGTGTGGGGCTCTGCGTCGGGACGTGTGTGGGGCTCTGCGTCGGGACGTGTGTGGGGCTCTGCGTCGGGACGTGCGTTGGGCTCTACCTCAGGATTTAGCTTACTTTCAGGTCTACGTCGGGACGTGTGTTGGGCTCTACATCGGGACGTGTGTTGGGCTCTACCTCAGGATTTAGCTTACTTTCCGCTTTGCGTCGGGACGTGTTTTGGGCTCTACCTCAGGATTTAGCTTACTTTCCGCTCTGCGTCGGGACGTGTTTTGGGCTCTACCTCAGGATTTAGCTTACTTTCCGCTCTGCGTCGGGACGTGTGTTGGGCTCTACCTCAGGATTTAGCTTACTTTCAGCTCTACGTCGGGACGTGTGTTGGGCTCTAGGTCGGGACGTGTGTTGGGCTCTAGGTCGGGACGTGTGTTGGGCTCTAGGTCGGGACGTGTGTTGGGCTCTAGGTCGGGACGTGTGTTGGGCTCTAGGTCGGGACGTGTGTTGGGCTCTAGGTCGGGACGTGTGTTGGGCTCTAGGTCGGGACGTGTGTTGGGCTCTAGGTCGGGACGTGTGTTGGGCTCTAGGTCGGGACGTGTGTTGGGCTCTAGGTCGGGACGTGTGTTGGGCTCTAGGTCGGGACGTGTGTTGGGCTCTAGGTCGGGACGTGTGTTGGGCTCTAGGTCGGGACGTGTGTTGGGCTCTAGGTCGGGATTTAGCTTACTTTCAGCTCTACGTGGGGACGTGTGTTGGGCTCTACCTCAGGATTTAGCCTACTTTCCGCTCTGCGTCGGGACGTGTGTTGGGCTCTACGTCGGGACGTGTGTTGGGCTCTACGTCGGGACGTGTGTTGGGCTCTACGTCGGGACGTGTGTTGGGCTCTACGTCGGGACGTGTGTTGGGCTCTACGTCGGGACGTGTGTTGGGCTCTACGTCGGGACGTGTGTTGGGCTCTACGTCGGGACGTGTGTTGGGCTCTACGTCGGGACGTGTGTTGGGCTCTACCTCAGGATTTAGCTTACTTTCCGCTCTGCGTCGGGACGTGTGTTGGGCTCTACCTCAGGATTTAGCTTACTTTCAGCTCTACGTCGGGACGTGTGTTGGGCTCTAGGTCGGGACGTGTGTTGGGCTCTAGGTCGGGACGTGTGTTGGGCTCTAGGTCGGGACGTGTGTTGGGCTCTAGGTCGGGACGTGTGTTGGGCTCTAGGTCGGGACGTGTGTTGGGCTCTAGGTCGGGACGTGTGTTGGGCTCTAGGTCGGGACGTGTGTTGGGCTCTAGGTCGGGACGTGTGTTGGGCTCTAGGTCGGGACGTGTGTTGGGCTCTAGGTCGGGATTTAGCTTACTTTCAGCTCTACGTGGGGACGTGTGTTGGGCTCTACCTCAGGATTTAGCCTACTTTCCGCTCTGCGTCGGGACGTGTGTTGGGCTCTACGTCGGGACGTGTGTTGGGCTCTACGTCGGGACGTGTGTTGGGCTCTACGTCGGGACGTCTGTTGGGCTCTACGTCGGGACGTGTGTTGGGCTCTACGTCGGGACGTGTGTTGGGCTCTACGTCGGGACGTGTGTTGGGCTCTACATCATGATTTAGCTTACTTTCAGCTCTACATCGGAACGTGTGTTGGGCTCTGCGTCGGGACGTGTGTTTGGCTCTGCGTCGGGACGTGTGCGGGGCTCTGCGTCGGGACGTGTGCGGGGCTCTGCGTCGGGACGTGTGCGGGGCTCTGCGTCGGGACGTGTGCGGGGCTCTGCGTCGGGACGTGTGCGGGGCTCTGCGTCGGGACGTGTGCGGGGCTCTGCGTCGGGACGTGTGTGGGGCTCTACCTCAGGATTTAGCTTACTTTCAGCTCTACGTGGGGACGTGTGTTGGGCTCTACCTCAGGATTTAGCTTACTTTCCCCTCTGCGTCGGGACGTGTGTTGGGCTCTACCTCAGGATTTAGCTTACTTTCCGCTCTGCGTCGGGACGTGTGTTGGGCTCTACCTCAGGATTTAGCCTACTTTCCGCTCTGCGTCGGGACGTGTGTTGGGCTCTGCGTCGGGACGTGTGTTGGGCTCTGCGTCGGGACGTGTGTTGGGCTCTGCGTCGGGACGTGTGTTGGGCTCTACATCATGATTTAGCTTACTTTCAGCACTACATCGGAACGTGTGTTGGGCTCTACGTCGGGACGTGTATTTGGCTCTGCGTCGGGACGTGTGTTGGGCTCTGCGTCGGGACGTGTGTGGGGCTCTGCGTCGGGACGTGTGTGGGGCTCTACGTCGAAACGTGTGTGGGGCTCTGCGTCGGGACGTGTGTGGGGCTCTGCGTCGGGACGTGTGTGGGGCTCTGCGTCGGGACGTGTGTGGGGCTCTGCGTCGGGACGTGTGTGGGGCTCTGCGTCGGGACGTGTGTGGGGCTCTGCGTCGGGACGTGTGTGGGGCTCTGCGTCGGGACGTGTGTGGGGCTCTGCGTCGGGACGTGTGTGGGGCTCTGCGTCGGGACGTGTGTGGGGCTCTGCGTCGGGACGTGTGTGGGGCTCTGCGTCGGGACGTGTGTGGGGCTCTGCGTCGGGACGTGTGTGGGGCTCTGCGTCGGGACGTGTGTGGGGCTCTGCGTCGGGACGTGTGTGGGGCTCTGCGTCGGGACGTGTGTTGCGCTCTGCGTCGGGACGTGTGTTGCTCTCTGCGTCGGGACGTGCGTTGGGCTCTACCTCAGGATTTAGCTTACTTTCAGGTCTACGTCGGGACGTGTGTTGGGCTCTACATCGGGACGTGTGTTGGGCTCTACCTCAGGATTTAGCTTACTTTCCGCTCTGCGTCGGGACGTGTTTTGGGCTCTACCTCAGGATTTAGCTTACTTTCCGCTCTGCGTCGGGACGTGTTTTGGGCTCTACCTCAGGATTTAGCTTACTTTCCGCTCTACGTCGGGACGTGTGTTGGGCTCTAGGTCGGGACGTGTGTTGGGCTCTAGGTCGGGACGTGTGTTGGGCTCTAGGTCGGGACGTGTGTTGGGCTCTAGGTCGGGACGTGTGTTGGGCTCTAGGTCGGGACGTGTGTTGGGCTCTAGGTCGGGACGTGTGTTGGGCTCTAGGTCGGGACGTGTGTTGGGCTCTAGGTCGGGACGTGTGTTGGGCTCTAGGTCGGGACGTGTGTTGGGCTCTACGTCGGGACGTGTGTTGGGCTCTACGTCGGGACGTGTGTTGGGCTCTACGTCGGGATTTAGCTTTCTTCCAGCTCTACGTCGGGATTTAGCTTACTTCCAGCTCTACGTCGGGATTTAGCTTACTTCCAGCTCTACGTCGGGATTTAGCTTACTTCCAGCTCTACGTCGGGATTTAGCTTACTTCCAGCTCTACGTCGGGACGTGTGTTGGGCTCTAGGTCGGGACGTGTGTTGGGCTCTAGGTCGGGACGTGTGTTGGGCTCTAGGTCGGGACGTGTGTTGGGCTCTAGGTCGGGACGTGTGTTGGGCTCTGCGTCGAGACGTGTGTGGGGCTCTGCGTCGGGACGTGTGTGGGGCTCTGCGTCGGGACGTGTGTGGGGCTCTGCGTCGGGACGTGTGTGGGGCTCTGCGTCGGGACGTGTGTGGGGCTCTACGTCGGGACGTGTGTGGGGCTCTACGTCGGGACGTGTGTGGGGCTCTACTTCGGGATTTAGCTTTCTTCCAGCTCTACGTCGGGATTTAGCTTACTTCCAGCTTACGTCGGGATTTAGCTTACTTCCAGCTCTACGTCGGGATTTAGCTTACTTCCAGCTCTACGTCGGGATTTAGCTTACTTCCAGCTCTACGTCGGGATTTAGCTTACTTCCAGCTCTACGTCGGGATTTAGCTTACTTCCAGCTCTACGTCGGGATTTAGCTTACTTCCAGCTCTACGTCGGGATTTAGCTTACTTCCAGCTCTACGTCGGGATTTAGCTTACTTCCAGCTCTACGTCGGGATTTAGCTTACTTCCAGCTCTACGTCGGGATTTAGCTTACTTCCAGCTCTACGTCGGGATTTAGCTTACTTCCAGCTCTACGTCGGGATTTAGCTTACTTCCAGCTCTACGTCGGGATTTAGCTTACTTCCAGCTCTACGTCGGGATTTAGCTTACTTCCAGCTCTACGTCGGGATTTAGCTTACTTCCAGCTCTACGTCGGGATTTAGCTTACTTCCAGCTCGGGACGTGTGTTGGGCTCTAGGTCGGGACGTGTGTTGGGCTCTAGGTCGGGACGTGTGTTGGGCTCTAGGTCGGGACGTGTGTTGGGCTCTAGGTCGGGACGTGTGTTGGGCTCTAGGTCGGGACGTGTGTTGGGCTCTAGGTCGGGATGTGTGTTGGGCTCTAGGTCGGGACGTGTGTTGGGCTCTAGGTCGGGACGTGTGTTGGGCTCTAGGTCGGGACGTGTGTTGGGCTCTAGGTCGGGACGTGTGTTGGGCTCTACGTCGGGACGTGTGTTGGGCTCTACGTCGGGACGTGTGTTGGGCTCTACGTCGGGATTTAGCTTACTTCCGGCTCTACGTCGGGATTTAGCTTACTTCCGGCTCTACGTCGGGATTTAGCTTACTTCCGGCTCTACGTCGGGATTTAGCTTACTTCCGGCTCTACGTCGGGATTTAGCTTACTTCCGGCTCTACGTCGGGATTTAGCTTACTTCCGGCTCTACGTCGGGATTTAGCTTACTTCCGGCTCTACGTCGGGATTTAGCTTACTTCCGGCTCTACGTCGGGATTTAGCTTACTTCCGGCTCTACGTCGGGATTTAGCTTACTTCCGGCTCTACGTCGGGATTTAGCTTACTTCCGGCTCTACGTCGGGACGTGTGTTGGGCTCTAGGTCGGGACGTGTGTTGGGCTCTAGGTCGGGACGTGTGTTGGGCTCTAGGTCGGGACGTGTGTTGGGCTCTAGGTCGGGACGTGTGTGGGGCTCTGCGTCGGGACGTGTGTGGGGCTCTGCGTCGGGACGTGTGTGGGGCTCTGCGTCGGGACGTGTGTGGGGCTCTGCATCGGGACGTGTGTGGGGCTCTACGTCGGGACGTGTGTGGGGCTCTACGTCGGGACGTGTGTGGGGCTCTACGTCGGGACGTGTGTGGGGCTCTACGTCGGGACGTGTGTGGGGCTCTACTTCGGGATTTAGCTTTCTTCCAGCTCTACGTCGGGATTTAGCTTACTTCCAGCTCTACGTCGGGATTTAGCTTACTTCCAGCTCTACGTCGGGATTTAGCTTACTTCCAGCTCTACGTCGGGATTTAGCTTACTTCCAGCTCTACGTCGGGATTTAGCTTACTTCCAGCTCTACGTCGGGACGTGTGTTGGGCTCTAGGTCGGGACGTGTGTTGGGCTCTACATCGGAACCTGTGTTGGGCTCTGCGTCGGGACGTGTGTTGGGCTCTAGGTCGGGACGTGTGTGGGGCTCTGCGTCGGGACGTGTGTGGGGCTCTGCGTCGGGACGTGTGTGGGGCTCTGCGTCGGGACGTGTGTGGGGCTCTGCGTCGGGACGTGTCTGGGGCTCTGCGTCGGGACGTGTGTGGGGCTCTGCGTCGGGACGTGTGTGGGGCTCTGCGTCGGGACGTGTGTGGGGCTCTACGTCGGGACGTGTGTGGGGCTCTACGTCGGGACGTGTGTCGGGCTCTACGTCGGGACGTGCGTGGGGCTCTACGTCGGGACATGTGTGGCGCTCTGCGTCGGGACGTGCGTTGGGCTCTACCTCAGGATTTAGCTTACTTTCCGCTCTGCGTCGGGACGTGTTTTGGGCTCTACCTCAGGATTTAGCTTACTTTTAGCTCTACGTTCGGACGTGTGTTGGGCTCTACGTCGGGACGTGTGTTGGGCTCTACGTCGGGACGTGTGTTGGGCTCTACGTCGGGACGTGTGTTGGGCTCTACGTCGGGACGTGTGTTGGGCTCTACGTCGGGACGTGTGTTGGGCTCTACGTCGGGACGTGTGTTGGGCTCTACGTCGGGACGTGTGTTGGGCTCTACGTCGGGACGTGTGTTGGGCTCTACGTCGGGACGTGTGTTGGGCTCTACGTCGGGACGTGTGTGGGGCTCTACGTCGGGACGTGTGTTGGGCTCTACGTCGGGACGTGTGTTGGGCTCTACGTCGGGACGTGTGTTGGGCTCTACGTCGGGACGTGTGTTGGGCTCTACGTCGGGACGTGTGTTGGGCTCTACGTCGGGACGTGTGTTGGGCTCTACGTCGGGACGTGTGTTGGGCTCTACGTCGGGACGTGTGTTGGGCTCTACGTCGGGACGTGTGTTGGGCTCTACGTCGGGACGTGTGTTGGGCTCTACGTCGGGACGTGTGTTGGGCTCTACGTCGGGACGTGTGTTGGGCTCTACGTCGGGATTTAGCTTACTTCCGGCTCTACGTCGGGATTTAGCTTACTTCCGGCTCTACGTCGGGATTTAGCTTACTTCCGGCTCTACGTCGGGATTTAGCTTACTTCCGGCTCTACGTCGGGATTTAGCTTACTTCCGGCTCTACGTCGGGATTTAGCTTACTTCCGGCTCTACGTCGGGATTTAGCTTACTTCCGGCTCTACGTCGGGATTTAGCTTACTTCCGGCTCTACGTCGGGATTTAGCTTACTTCCGGCTCTACGTCGGGATTTAGCTTACTTCCGGCTCTACGTCGGGATTTAGCTTACTTCCGGCTCTACGTCGGGATTTAGCTTACTTCCGGCTCTACGTCGGGACGCGTGTTGGGCTCTACGTCGGGACGCGTGTTGGGCTCTACGTCGGGACGCGTGTTGGGCTCTACGTCGGGACGCGTGTTGGGCTCTACGTCGGGATTTAGCTTACTTTCAGGTCTACGTCAGGACGCGTGTTGGGCTCTACGTCGGGATTTAGCTTACTTCCGGCTCTACGTCGGGATTTAGCTTACTTCCGGCTCTACGTCGGGATTTAGCTTACTTCCGGCTCTACGTCGGGATTTAGCTTACTTCCGGCTCTACGTCGGGATTTAGCTTACTTCCGGCTCTACGTCGGGACGCGTGTTGGGCTCTACGTCGGGACGCGTGTTGGGCTCTACATCAGGATTTAGCTTACTTTCAGGTCTACGTCAGGACGTGTGTTGGGCTCTACCTCAGGATTTAGCTTACTTTCCGCTCTGCGTCGGGACGTGTGTTGGGCTCTACCTCAGGATTTAGCCTACTTTCCGCTCTGCGTCGGGACGTGTGTTGGGCTCTACGTCGGGACGTGTGTTGGGCTCTACGTCGGGACGTGTGTTGGGCTCTGCGTCGGGACGTGTGTTGGGCTCTACATCATGATTTAGCTTACTTTCAGCTCTACATCGGAACGTGTGTTGGGCTCTGCGTCGGGACGTGTGTGGGGCTCTGCGTCGGGACGTGTGTTGGGCTCTGCGTCGGGACGTGTGTGGGGCTCTGCGTCGGGACGTGTGTGGGGCTCTGCGTCGGGACGTGTGTGGGGCTCTGCGTCGGGACGTGTGTTGGGCTCTGCGTCGGGACGTGTGTGGGGCTCTGCGTCGGGACGTGTGTGGGGCTCTGCGTCGGGACGTGTGTGGGGCTCTGCGTCGGGACGTGTGTGGGGCTCTGCGTCGGGACGTGTGTGGGGCTCTGCGTCGGGACGTGTGTGGGGCTCTGCGTCGGGACGTGTGTGGGGCTCTGCGTCGGGACGTGTGTGGGGCTCTGCGTCGGGACGTGTGTGGGGCTCTGCGTCGGGACGTGTGTGGGGCTCTGCGTCGGGACGTGTGTGGGGCTCTGCGTCGGGACGTGTGTGGGGCTCTACGTCGGGACGTGTGTGGGGCTCTACGTTGGGACGTGTGTGGGGCTTTACGTCGGGACGTGTGTGGGGCTCTACGTCGGGACGTGTGTTGCGCTCTGCGTCGGGACGTGCGTTGGGCTCTACCTCAGGATTTAGCTTACTTTCAGGTCTACGTCGGGACGTGCGTTGGGCTCTACATCGGGACGTGTGTTTGGCTCTGCCTCGGGACGTGTGTTTGGCTCTGCGTCGGGACGTGTGTTGGGCTCTACGTCGGGACGTGTGTTGGGCTCTACGTCGGGACGTGTGTTGGGCTCTACGTCGGGACGTGTGTTGGGCTCTACGTCGGGATTTAGCTTACTTCCGGCTCTACGTCGGGATTTAGCTTACTTCCGGCTCTACGTCGGGATTTAGCTTACTTCCGGCTCTACGTCGGGATTTAGCTTACTTCCGGCTCTACGTCGGGATTTAGCTTACTTCCGGCTCTACGTCGGGATTTAGCTTACTTCCGGCTCTACGTCGGGATTTAGCTTACTTCCGGCTCTACGTCGGGACGTGTGTTGGGCTCTACGTCGGGATTTAGCTTACTTTCAGGTCTACGTCGGGACGTGTGTTGGGCTCTACATCGGGACGTGTGTTGGGCTCTGCCTCGGGACGTGTGTTTGGCTCTGCGTCGGGACGTGTGTTGGGCTCTACATCGGGACGTGTGTTGGGCTCTACCTCAGGATTTAGCTTACTTTCAGGTCTACGTTGGGACGTGTGTTGGGCTCTAGGTCGGGACGTGTGTTGGGCTCTACCTCAGGATTTAGCTTACTTTCAGCTCTACGTGGGGACGTGTGTTGGGCTCTACCTCAGGATTTAGCCTACTTTCCGCTCTGCGTCGGGACGTGTGTTGGGCTCTGCGTCGGGACGTGTGTTGGGCTCTACGTCGGGACGTGTGTTGGGCTCTACGTCGGGACGTGTGTTGGGCTCTGCGTCGGGACGTGTGTGGGGCTCTACGTCGGGACGTGTGTGGGGCTCTGCGTCGGGACGTGTGTGGGGCTCTGCGTCGGGACGTGTGTGGGGCTCTGCGTCGGGACGTGTGTGGGGCTCTACGTCGGGACGTGTGTGGGGCTCTACGTCGGGACGTGTGTGGGGCTCTACGTCGGGACGTGTGTGGGGCTCTACGTCGGGACGTGTGTGGGGCTCTACGTCGGGACGTGTGTGGGGCTCTACGTCGGGACGTGTGTGGGGCTCTGCGTCGGGACGTGTGTGGGGCTCTGCGTCGGGACGTGTGTGGGGCTCTGCGTCGGGACGTGTGTGGGGCTCTGCGTCGGGACGTGTGTGGGGCTCTGCGTCGGGACGTGCGTTGGGCTCTACCTCAGGATTTAGCTTACTTTCAGGTCTACGTCGGGACGTGTGTTGGGCTCTACGTCGGGACGTGTGTTGGGCTCTACGTCGGGACGTGTGTTGGGCTCTACGTCGGGACGTGTGTTGGGCTCTACGTCGGGACGTGTGTTGGGCTCTACCTCAGGATTTAGCTTACTTTCCCCTCTACGTCGGGACGTGTGTTGGGCTCTACCTCAGGATTTAGCTTACTTTCAGCTCTACGTCGGGACGTGTGTTGGGCTCTAGGTCGGGACGTGTGTTGGGCTCTAGGTCGGGACGTGTGTTGGGCTCTAGGTCGGGACGTGTGTTGGGCTCTAGGTCGGGACGTGTGTTGGGCTCTAGGTCGGGACGTGTGTTGGGCTCTAGGTCGGGACGTGTGTTGGGCTCTAGGTCGGGACGTGTGTTGGGCTCTAGGTCGGGACGTGTGTTGGGCTCTAGGTCGGGACGTGTGTTGGGCTCTAGGTCGGGATTTAGCTTACTTTCAGCTCTACGTGGGGACGTGTGTTGGGCTCTACCTCAGGATTTAGCCTACTTTCCGCTCTGCGTCGGGACGTGTGTTGGGCTCTACGTCGGGACGTGTGTTGGGCTCTACGTCGGGACGTGTGTTGGGCTCTACGTCGGGACGTGTGTTGGGCTCTACGTCGGGACGTGTGTTGGGCTCTACGTCGGGACGTGTGTTGGGCTCTACCTCAGGATTTAGCTTACTTTCCCCTCTACGTCGGGACGTGTGTTGGGCTCTACCTCAGGATTTAGCTTACTTTCAGCTCTACGTCGGGACGTGTGTTGGGCTCTAGGTCGGGACGTGTGTTGGGCTCTAGGTCGGGACGTGTGTTGGGCTCTAGGTCGGGACGTGTGTTGGGCTCTAGGTCGGGACGTGTGTTGGGCTCTAGGTCGGGACGTGTGTTGGGCTCTAGGTCGGGACGTGTGTTGGGCTCTAGGTCGGGACGTGTGTTGGGCTCTAGGTCGGGACGTGTGTTGGGCTCTAGGTCGGGACGTGTGTTGGGCTCTAGGTCGGGATTTAGCTTACTTTCAGCTCTACGTGGGGACGTGTGTTGGGCTCTACCTCAGGATTTAGCCTACTTTCCGCTCTGCGTCGGGACGTGTGTTGGGCTCTACGTCGGGACGTGTGTTGGGCTCTACGTCGGGACGTGTGTTGGGCTCTACGTCGGGACGTGTGTTGGGCTCTACGTCGGGACGTGTGTTGGGCTCTACGTCGGGACGTGTGTTGGGCTCTACGTCGGGACGTGTGTTGGGCTCTACGTCGGGACGTGTGTTGGGCTCTACGTCGGGACGTGTGTTGGGCTCTACATCATGATTTAGCTTACTTTCAGCTCTACATCGGAACGTGTGTTGGGCTCTGCGTCGGGACGTGTGTTTGGCTCTGCGTCGGGACGTGTGCGGGGCTCTGCGTCGGGACGTGTGCGGGGCTCTGCGTCGGGACGTGTGCGGGGCTCTGCGTCGGGACGTGTGCGGGGCTCTGCGTCGGGACGTGTGTGGGGCTCTACCTCAGGATTTAGCTTATTTTCAGCTCTACGTGGGGACGTGTGTTGGGCTCTACCTCAGGATTTAGCTTACTTTCCGCTCTGCGTCGGGACGTGTGTTGGGCTCTACCTCAGGATTTAGCTTACTTTCCGCTCTGCGTCGGGACGTGTGTTGGGCTCTACCTCAGGATTTAGCCTACTTTCCGCTCTGCGTCGGGACGTGTGTTGGGCTCTGCGTCGGGACGTGTGTTGGGCTCTGCGTCGGGACGTGTGTTGGGCTCTGCGTCGGGACGTGTGTTGGGCTCTACATCATGATTTAGCTTACTTTCAGCACTACATCGGAACGTGTGTTGGGCTCTACGTCGGGACGTGTATTTGGCTCTGCGTCGGGACGTGTGTTGGGCTCTGCGTCGGGACGTGTGTGGGGCTCTGCGTCGGGACGTGTGTGGGGCTCTACGTCGAAACGTGTGTGGGGCTCTGCGTCGGGACGTGTGTGGGGCTCTACGTCGGGACGTGTGTGGGGCTCTGCGTCGGGACGTGTGTGGGGCTCTGCGTCGGGACGTGTGTGGGGCTCTGCGTCGGGACGTGTGTGGGGCTCTGCGTCGGGACGTGTGTGGGGCTCTGCGTCGGGACGTGTGTGGGGCTCTGCGTCGGGACGTGTGTGGGGCTCTGCGTCGGGACGTGTGTGGGGCTCTGCGTCGGGACGTGTGTGGGGCTCTGCGTCGGGACGTGTGTGGGGCTCTGCGTCGGGACGTGTGTGGGGCTCTGCGTCGGGACGTGTGTGGGGCTCTGCGTCGGGACGTGTGTGGGGCTCTGCGTCGGGACGTGTGTGGGGCTCTGCGTCGGGACGTGTGTGGGGCTCTGCGTCGGGACGTGTGTTGCGCTCTGCGTCGGGACGTGTGTTGCTCTCTGCGTCGGGACGTGCGTTGGGCTCTACCTCAGGATTTAGCTTACTTTCAGGTCTACGTCGGGACGTGTGTTGGGCTCTACATCGGGACGTGTGTTGGGCTCTACCTCAGGATTTAGCTTACTTTCCGCTCTGCGTCGGGACGTGTTTTGGGCTCTACCTCAGGATTTAGCTTACTTTCCGCTCTGCGTCGGGACGTGTTTTGGGCTCTACCTCAGGATTTAGCTTACTTTCCGCTCTACGTCGGGACGTGTGTTGGGCTCTAGGTCGGGACGTGTGTTGGGCTCTAGGTCGGGACGTGTGTTGGGCTCTAGGTCGGGACGTGTGTTGGGCTCTAGGTCGGGACGTGTGTTGGGCTCTAGGTCGGGACGTGTGTTGGGCTCTAGGTCGGGACGTGTGTTGGGCTCTAGGTCGGGACGTGTGTTGGGCTCTAGGTCGGGACGTGTGTTGGGCTCTACGTCGGGACGTGTGTTGGGCTCTACGTCGGGATTTAGCTTTCTTCCAGCTCTACGTCGGGATTTAGCTTACTTCCAGCTCTACGTCGGGATTTAGCTTACTTCCAGCTCTACGTCGGGATTTAGCTTACTTCCAGCTCTACGTCGGGATTTAGCTTACTTCCAGCTCTACGTCGGGATTTAGCTTACTTCCAGCTCTACGTCGGGATTTAGCTTACTTCCAGCTCTACGTCGGGATTTAGCTTACTTCCAGCTCTAGGTCGGGACGTGTGTTGGGCTCTAGGTCGGGACGTGTGTTGGGCTCTAGGTCGGGACGTGTGTTGGGCTCTAGGTCGGGACGTGTGTTGGGCTCTGCGTCGAGACGTGTGTGGGGCTCTGCGTCGGGACGTGTGTGGGGCTCTGCGTCGGGACGTGTGTGGGGCTCTGCGTCGGGACGTGTGTGGGGCTCTGCGTCGGGACGTGTGTGGGGCTCTACGTCGGGACGTGTGTGGGGCTCTACGTCGGGACGTGTGTGGGGCTCTACTTCGGGATTTAGCTTTCTTCCAGCTCTACGTCGGGATTTAGCTTACTTCCAGCTTACGTCGGGATTTAGCTTACTTCCAGCTCTACGTCGGGATTTAGCTTACTTCCAGCTCTACGTCGGGATTTAGCTTACTTCCAGCTCTACGTCGGGATTTAGCTTACTTCCAGCTCTACGTCGGGATTTAGCTTACTTCCAGCTCTACGTCGGGATTTAGCTTACTTCCAGCTCTACGTCGGGATTTAGCTTACTTCCAGCTCTACGTCGGGATTTAGCTTACTTCCAGCTCTACGTCGGGATTTAGCTTACTTCCAGCTCTAGGTCGGGACGTGTGTTGGGCTCTAGGTCGGGACGTGTGTTGGGCTCTAGTTCGGGACGTGTGTTGGGCTCTGCGTCGGGACGTGTGTGGGGCTCTGCGTCGGGACGTGTGTGGGGCTCTGCGTCGGGACGTGTGTGGGGCTCTGCGTCGGGACGTGTGTGGGGCTCTGCGTCGGGACGTGTGTGGGGCTCTGCCTCGGGACGTGTGTGGGGCTCTGCCTCGGGACGTGTGTGGGGCTCTGCCTCGGGACGTGTGTGGGGCTCTGCGTCGGGACGTGTGTGGGGCTCTGCGTCGGGACGTGTGTGGGGCTCTGCGTCGGGACGTGTGTGGGGCTCTGCGTCGGGACGTGTGTGGGGCTCTGCGTCGGGACGTGTGTGGGGCTCTGCGTCGGGACGTGTGTGGGGCTCTGCGTCGGGACGTGTGTGGGGCTCTGCGTCGGGACGTGTGTGGGGCTCTGCGTCGGGACGTGCGTTGGGCTCTACCTCAGGATTTAGCTTACTTTCAGGTCTACGTCGGGACGTGTGTTGGGCTCTACATCGGGACGTGTGTTGGGCTCTACCTCAGGATTTAGCTTACTTTCCGCTTTGCGTCGGGACGTGTTTTGGGCTCTACCTCAGGATTTAGCTTACTTTCCGCTCTGCGTCGGGACGTGTTTTGGGCTCTACCTCAGGATTTAGCTTACTTTCCGCTCTGCGTCGGGACGTGTGTTGGGCTCTACCTCAGGATTTAGCTTACTTTCAGCTCTACGTCGGGACGTGTGTTGGGCTCTAGGTCGGGACGTGTGTTGGGCTCTAGGTCGGGACGTGTGTTGGGCTCTAGGTCGGGACGTGTGTTGGGCTCTAGGTCGGGACGTGTGTTGGGCTCTAGGTCGGGACGTGTGTTGGGCTCTAGGTCGGGACGTGTGTTGGGCTCTAGGTCGGGACGTGTGTTGGGCTCTAGGTCGGGATTTAGCTTACTTTCAGCTCTACGTGGGGACGTGTGTTGGGCTCTACCTCAGGATTTAGCCTACTTTCCGCTCTGCGTCGGGACGTGTGTTGGGCTCTACGTCGGGACGTGTGTTGGGCTCTACGTCGGGACGTGTGTTGGGCTCTACGTCGGGACGTGTGTTGGGCTCTACGTCGGGACGTGTGTTGGGCTCTACGTCGGGACGTGTGTTGGGCTCTACCTCAGGATTTAGCTTACTTTCCCCTCTACGTCGGGACGTGTGTTGGGCTCTACCTCAGGATTTAGCTTACTTTCAGCTCTACGTCGGGACGTGTGTTGGGCTCTAGGTCGGGACGTGTGTTGGGCTCTAGGTCGGGACGTGTGTTGGGCTCTAGGTCGGGACGTGTGTTGGGCTCTAGGTCGGGACGTGTGTTGGGCTCTAGGTCGGGACGTGTGTTGGGCTCTAGGTCGGGACGTGTGTTGGGCTCTAGGTCGGGACGTGTGTTGGGCTCTAGGTCGGGACGTGTGTTGGGCTCTAGGTCGGGACGTGTGTTGGGCTCTAGGTCGGGATTTAGCTTACTTTCAGCTCTACGTGGGGACGTGTGTTGGGCTCTACCTCAGGATTTAGCCTACTTTCCGCTCTGCGTCGGGACGTGTGTTGGGCTCTACGTCGGGACGTGTGTTGGGCTCTACGTCGGGACGTGTGTTGGGCTCTACGTCGGGACGTGTGTTGGGCTCTACGTCGGGACGTGTGTTGGGCTCTACATCATGATTTAGCTTACTTTCAGCTCTACATCGGAACGTGTGTTGGGCTCTGCGTCGGGACGTGTGCGGGGCTCTGCGTCGGGACGTGTGCGGGGCTCTGCGTCGGGACGTGTGCGGGGCTCTGCGTCGGGACGTGTGCGGGGCTCTGCGTCGGGACGTGTGCGGGGCTCTGCGTCGGGACGTGTGCGGGGCTCTGCGTCGGGACGTGTGTGGGGCTCTACCTCAGGATTTAGCTTATTTTCAGCTCTACGTGGGGACGTGTGTTGGGCTCTACCTCAGGATTTAGCTTACTTTCCGCTCTGCGTCGGGACGTGTGTTGGGCTCTACCTCAGGATTTAGCTTACTTTCCGCTCTGCGTCGGGACGTGTGTTGGGCTCTACCTCAGGATTTAGCCTACTTTCCGCTCTGCGTCGGGACGTGTGTTGGGCTCTGCGTCGGGACGTGTGTTGGGCTCTGCGTCGGGACGTGTGTTGGGCTCTGCGTCGGGACGTGTGTTGGGCTCTACATCATGATTTAGCTTACTTTCAGCACTACATCGGAACGTGTGTTGGGCTCTACGTCGGGACGTGTATTTGGCTCTGCGTCGGGACGTGTGTTGGGCTCTGCGTCGGGACGTGTGTGGGGCTCTGCGTCGGGACGTGTGTGGGGCTCTACGTCGAAACGTGTGTGGGGCTCTGCGTCGGGACGTGTGTGGGGCTCTGCGTCGGGACGTGTGTGGGGCTCTGCGTCGGGACGTGTGTGGGGCTCTGCGTCGGGACGTGTGTGGGGCTCTGCGTCGGGACGTGTGTGGGGCTCTGCGTCGGGACGTGTGTGGGGCTCTGCGTCGGGACGTGTGTGGGGCTCTGCGTCGGGACGTGTGTGGGGCTCTGCGTCGGGACGTGTGTGGGGCTCTGCGTCGGGACGTGTGTGGGGCTCTGCGTCGGGACGTGTGTTGCGCTCTGCGTCGGGACGTGTGTTGCTCTCTGCGTCGGGACGTGCGTTGGGCTCTACCTCAGGATTTAGCTTACTTTCAGGTCTACGTCGGGACGTGTGTTGGGCTCTACATCGGGACGTGTGTTGGGCTCTACCTCAGGATTTAGCTTACTTTCCGCTCTGCGTCGGGACGTGTTTTGGGCTCTACCTCAGGATTTAGCTTACTTTCCGCTCTGCGTCGGGACGTGTTTTGGGCTCTACCTCAGGATTTAGCTTACTTTCCGCTCTACGTCGGGACGTGTGTTGGGCTCTAGGTCGGGACGTGTGTTGGGCTCTAGGTCGGGACGTGTGTTGGGCTCTAGGTCGGGACGTGTGTTGGGCTCTAGGTCGGGACTTGTGTTGGGCTCTAGGTCGGGACGTGTGTTGGGCTCTAGGTCGGGACGTGTGTTGGGCTCTAGGTCGGGACGTGTGTTGGGCTCTAGGTCGGGACGTGTGTTGGGCTCTAGGTCGGGACGTGTGTTGGGCTCTAGGTCGGGACGTGTGTTGGGCTCTACGTCGGGACGTGTGTTGGGCTCTACGTCGGGACGTGTGTTGGGCTCTACGTCGGGATTTAGCTTTCTTCCAGCTCTACGTCGGGATTTAGCTTACTTCCAGCTCTACGTCGGGATTTAGCTTACTTCCAGCTCTACGTCGGGATTTAGCTTACTTCCAGCTCTACGTCGGGATTTAGCTTACTTCCAGCTCTACGTCGGGATTTAGCTTACTTCCAGCTCTACGTCGGGATTTAGCTTACTTCCAGCTCTACGTCGGGACGTGTGTTGGGCTCTAGGTCGGGACGTGTGTTGGGCTCTAGGTCGGGACGTGTGTTGGGCTCTAGGTCGGGACGTGTGTTGGGCTCTGCGTCGAGACGTGTGTGGGGCTCTGCGTCGGGACGTGTGTGGGGCTCTGCGTCGGGACGTGTGTGGGGCTCTGCGTCGGGACGTGTGTGGGGCTCTGCGTCGGGACGTGTGTGGGGCTCTACGTCGGGACGTGTGTGGGGCTCTACGTCGGGACGTGTGTGGGGCTCTACTTCGGGATTTAGCTTTCTTCCAGCTCTACGTCGGGATTTAGCTTACTTCCAGCTTACGTCGGGATTTAGCTTACTTCCAGCTCTACGTCGGGATTTAGCTTACTTCCAGCTCTACGTCGGGATTTAGCTTACTTCCAGCTCTACGTCGGGATTTAGCTTACTTCCAGCTCTACGTCGGGATTTAGCTTACTTCCAGCTCTACGTCGGGATTTAGCTTACTTCCAGCTCTACGTCGGGATTTAGCTTACTTCCAGCTCTACGTCGGGATTTAGCTTACTTCCAGCTCTAGGTCGGGACGTGTGTTGGGCTCTAGGTCGGGACGTGTGTGGGGCTCTGCGTCGGGACGTGTGTGGGGCTCTGCGTCGGGACGTGTGTGGGGCTCTGCGTCGGGACGTGTGTGGGGCTCTGCGTCGGGACGTGTGTGGGGCTCTGCGTCGGGACGTGTGTGGGGCTCTGCGTCGGGACGTGTGTGGGGCTCTGCGTCGGGACGTGTGTGGGGCTCTG
This sequence comes from Leptosomus discolor, assembly GCF_034619465.1. Classification (NCBI taxonomy): domain Eukaryota; kingdom Metazoa; phylum Chordata; class Aves; order Leptosomiformes; family Leptosomidae; genus Leptosomus; species Leptosomus discolor. Next base: position 635,279 of record NW_028237929.1, on the reverse strand, counting down.
CGTCGAGACGAGTGTGGGGCTCTGCGTCGGGACGTGTGTGGGGCTCTGCGTCGGGACGTGTGTGGGGCTCTGCGTCGGGACGTGTGTGGGGCTCTGCGTCGGGACGTGTGTGGGGCTCTGCGTCGGGACGTGCGTGGGGCTCAGCGTCGGGACGTGCGTGGGGCTCAGCGTCGGGACGTGCGTGGGGCTCTGCGTCGGGACGTGCGTGGGGCTCTGCGTCGGGACGTGCGTGGGGCTCTGCGTCGGGACGTGCGTGGGGCTCTACCTCAGGATTTAGCTTACTTTCAGGTCTACGTCGGGACGTGTGTTGGGCTCTACATCGGGACGTGTGTTGGGCTCTACCTCAGGATTTAGCTTACTTTCCGCTCTGCGTCGGGACGTGTTTTGGGCTCTACCTCAGGATTTAGCTTACTTTCCCCTCTACGTCGGGACGTGTGTTGGGCTCTACCTCAGGATTTAGCTTACTTTCAGCTCTACGTCGGGACGTGTGTTGGGCTCTAGGTCGGGACGTGTGTTGGGCTCTAGGTCGGGACGTGTGTTGGGCTCTAGGTCGGGACGTGTGTTGGGCTCTAGGTCGGGACGTGTGTTGGGCTCTAGGTCGGGACGTGTGTTGGGCTCTAGGTCGGGACGTGTGTTGGGCTCTAGGTCGGGACGTGTGTTGGGCTCTAGGTCGGGACGTGTGTTGGGCTCTAGGTCGGGACGTGTGTTGGGCTCTACCTCAGGATTTAGCTTACTTTCAGCTCTACGTCGGGACGTGTGTTGGGCTCTAGGTCGGGACGTGTGTTGGGCTCTAGGTCGGGACGTGTGTTGGGCTCTAGGTCGGGACGTGTGTTGGGCTCTAGGTCGGGACGTGTGTTGGGCTCTAGGTCGGGACGTGTGTTGGGCTCTAGGTCGGGACGTGTGTTGGGCTCTAGGTCGGGACGTGTGTTGGGCTCTACGTCGGGATTTAGCTTTCTTCCAGCTCTACGTCGGGATTTAGCTTTCTTCCAGCTCTACGTCGGGATTTAGCTTACTTCCAGCTCTACGTCGGGATTTAGCTTACTTCCAGCTCTACGTCGGGATTTAGCTTACTTCCAGCTCTACGTCGGGATTTAGCTTACTTCCAGCTCTACGTCGGGATTTAGCTTACTTCCAGCTCGGGACGTGTGTTGGGCTCTAGGTCGGGACGTGTGTTGGGCTCTAGGTCGGGACGTGTGTTGGGCTCTAGGTCGGGACGTGTGTTGGGCTCTAGGTCGGGACGTGTGTTGGGCTCTAGGTCGGGACGTGTGTTGGGCTCTAGGTCGGGACGTGTGTTGGGCTCTAGGTCGGGACGTGTGTTGGGCTCTAGGTCGGGACGTGTGTTGGGCTCTAGGTCGGGACGTGTGTTGGGCTCTAGGTCGGGACGTGTGTTGGGCTCTAGGTCGGGACGTGTGTTGGGCTCTAGGTCGGGACGTGTGTTGGGCTCTAGGTCGGGACGTGTGTTGGGCTCTAGGTCGGGACGTGTGTTGGGCTCTACGTCGGGATTTAGCTTACTTCCGGCTCTACGTCGGGATTTAGCTTACTTCCGGCTCTACGTCGGGATTTAGCTTACTTCCGGCTCTACGTCGGGATTTAGCTTACTTCCGGCTCTACGTCGGGATTTAGCTTACTTCCGGCTCTACGTCGGGATTTAGCTTACTTCCGGCTCTACGTCGGGACGTGTGTTGGGCTCTAGGTCGGGACGTGTGTTGGGCTCTAGGTCGGGACGTGTGTGGGGCTCTGCGTCGGGACGTGTGTGGGGCTCTGCGTCGGGACGTGTGTGGGGCTCTGCGTCGGGACGTGTGTGGGGCTCTGCGTCGGGACGTGTGTGGGGCTCTGCGTCGGGACGTGTGTGGGGCTCTACGTCGGGACGTGTGTGGGGCTCTACGTCGGGACGTGTGTGGGGCTCTACGTCGGGACGTGTGTGGGGCTCTACGTCGGGACGTGTGTGGGGCTCTACGTCGGGACGTGTGTGGGGCTCTACGTCGGGACGTGTGTGGGGCTCTACGTCGGGACGTGTGTGGGGCTCTACGTCGGGACGTGTGTGGGGCTCTACGTCGGGATTTAGCTTTCTTCCAGCTCTACGTCGGGATTTAGCTTACTTCCAGCTCTACGTCGGGATTTAGCTTACTTCCAGCTCTACGTCGGGATTTAGCTTACTTCCAGCTCTACGTCGGGATTTAGCTTACTTCCAGCTCTACGTCGGGATTTAGCTTACTTCCAGCTCTACGTCGGGACGTGTGTTGGGCTCTAGGTCGGGACGTGTGTTGGGCTCTAGGTCGGGACGTGTGTGGGGCTCTGCGTCGGGACGTGTGTGGGGCTCTGCGTCGGGACGTGTGTGGGGCTCTGCGTCGGGACGTGTGTGGGGCTCTGCGTCGGGACGTGTCTGGGGCTCTGCGTCGGGACGTGTGTGGGGCTCTGCGTCGGGACGTGTGTGGGGCTCTGCGTCGGGACGTGTGTGGGGCTCTACGTCGGGACGTGTGTGGGGCTCTACGTCGGGACGTGCGTGGGGCTCTACGTCGGGACATGTGTGGCGCTCTGCGTCGGGACGTGCGTTGGGCTCTACCTCAGGATTTAGCTTACTTTCCGCTCTGCGTCGGGACGTGTTTTGGGCTCTACCTCAGGATTTAGCTTACTTTTAGCTCTACGTTCGGACGTGTGTTGGGCTCTACGTCGGGACGTGTGTTGGGCTCTACGTCGGGACGTGTGTTGGGCTCTACGTCGGGACGTGTGTTGGGCTCTACGTCGGGACGTGTGTTGGGCTCTACGTTGGGACGTGTGTGGGGCTCTACGTCGGGACGTGTGTGGGGCTCTACGTCGGGACGTGTGTGGGGCTCTACGTCGGGACGTGTGTTGGGCTCTACGTCGGGACGTGTGTTGGGCTCTACGTCGGGACGTGTGTTGGGCTCTACGTCGGGACGTGTGTTGGGCTCTACGTCGGGACGTGTGTTGGGCTCTACGTCGGGACGTGTGTTGGGCTCTACGTCGGGACGTGTGTTGGGCTCTACGTCGGGACGTGTGTTGGGCTCTACGTCGGGACGTGTGTTGGGCTCTACGTCGGGATTTAGCTTACTTCCGGCTCTACGTCGGGATTTAGCTTACTTCCGGCTCTACGTCGGGATTTAGCTTACTTCCGGCTCTACGTCGGGATTTAGCTTACTTCCGGCTCTACGTCGGGATTTAGCTTACTTCCGGCTCTACGTCGGGATTTAGCTTACTTCCGGCTCTACGTCGGGATTTAGCTTACTTCCGGCTCTACGTCGGGATTTAGCTTACTTCCGGCTCTACGTCGGGATTTAGCTTACTTCCGGCTCTACGTCGGGATTTAGCTTACTTCCGGCTCTACGTCGGGACGCGTGTTGGGCTCTACGTCGGGACGCGTGTTGGGCTCTACGTCGGGATTTAGCTTACTTTCAGGTCTACGTCAGGACGCGTGTTGGGCTCTACGTCGGGATTTAGCTTACTTTCAGGTCTACGTCGGGATTTAGCTTACTTCCGGCTCTACGTCGGGATTTAGCTTACTTCCGGCTCTACGTCGGGATTTAGCTTACTTCCGGCTCTACGTCGGGATTTAGCTTACTTCCGGCTCTACGTCGGGATTTAGCTTACTTCCGGCTCTACGTCGGGATTTAGCTTACTTCCGGCTCTACGTCGGGACGCGTGTTGGGCTCTACGTCGGGACGCGTGTTGGGCTCTACATCGGGATTTAGCTTACTTTCAGGTCTACGTCAGGACGTGTGTTGGGCTCTACCTCGGGATTTAGCTTACTTTCCGCTCTACGTGGGGACGTGTGTTGGGCTCTACCTCTGGATTTAGCTTACTTTCCGCTCTGCGTCGGGACGTGTGTTGGGCTCTACCTCAGGATTTAGCCTACTTTCCGCTCTGCGTCGGGACGTGTGTTGGGCTCTACGTCGGGACGTGTGTTGGGCTCTACGTCGGGACGTGTGTTGGGCTCTGCGTCGGGACGTGTGTTGGGCTCTACATCATGATTTAGCTTACTTTCAGCTCTACATCGGAACGTGTGTTGGGCTCTGCGTCGGGACGTGTGTGGGGCTCTGCGTCGGGACGTGTGTTGGGCTCTGCGTCGGGACGTGTGTTGGGCTCTGCGTCGGGACGTGTGTGGGGCTCTGCGTCGGGACGTGTGTGGGGCTCTGCGTCGGGACGTGTGTTGGGCTCTGCGTCGGGACGTGTGTGGGGCTCTGCGTCGGGACGTGTGTGGGGCTCTGCGTCGGGACGTGTGTGGGGCTCTGCGTCGGGACGTGTGTGGGGCTCTGCTTCGGGACGTGTGTGGGGCTCTGCGTCGGGACGTGTGTGGGGCTCTGCGTCGGGACGTGTGTGGGGCTCTGCGTCGGGACGTGTGTGGGGCTCTGCGTCGGGACGTGTGTGGGGCTCTGCGTCGGGACGTGTGTGGGGCTCTGCGTCGGGACGTGTGTGGGGCTCTGCGTCGGGACGTGTGTGGGGCTCTGCGTCGGGACGTGTGTGGGGCTTTACGTCGGGACGTGTGTGGGGCTCTACGTCGGGACGTGTGTTGCGCTCTGCGTCGGGACGTGCGTTGGGCTCTACCTCAGGATTTAGCTTACTTTCAGGTCTACGTCGGGACGTGCGTTGGGCTCTACATCGGGACGTGTGTTTGGCTCTGCCTCGGGACGTGTGTTTGGCTCTGCGTCGGGACGTGTGTTGGGCTCTACATCGGGACGTGTGTTGGGCTCTACCTCAGGATTTAGCTTACTTTCAGCTCTACGTGGGGACCTGTGTTGGGCTCTACCTCAGGATTTAGCTTACTTTCAGCTCTACGTGGGGACCTGTGTTGGGCTCTACCTCAGGATTTAGCTTACTTTCCGCTCTGCGTCGGGACGTGTGTTGGGCTCTACCTCGGGATTTAGCTTACTTTCCGCTCTGCGTCGGGACGTGTGTTGGGCTCTACCTCGGGATTTAGCTTACTTTCCGCTCTGCGTCGGGACGTGTGTTGGGCTCTACCTCGGGATTTAGCTTACTTTCCGCTCTACGTCGGGACGTGTGTTGGCCTCTACGTCGGGACGTGTGTTGGCCTCTACGTCGGGACGTGTGTTGGCCTCTACGTCGGGACGTGTGTTGGCCTCTACGTCGGGACGTGTGTTGGCCTCTGCGTCGGGACGTGTGTTGGGCTCTGCGTCGGGACGTGTGTTGGGCTCTGCGTCGGGACGTGTGTTGGCCTCTGCGTCGGGACGTGTGTTGGCCTCTGCGTCGGGACGTGTGTTGGCCTCTGCGTCGGGACGTGTGTTGGCCTCTGCGTCGGGACGTGTGTTTGGCTCTGCGTCGGGACGTGTGTTGGGCTCTACGTCGGGACGTGTGTTGGGCTCTACCTCAGGATTTAGCTTACTTTCCGCTCTGCGTCGGGACGTGTGTTGGGCTCTACCTCAGGATTTAGCTTACTTTCAGCTGTACGTCGGGACGTGTGTTGGGCTGTACATCGGGACGTGTGTTGGGCTCTCCGTCGGGACGTGTGTTGGGCTCTCCGTCGGGACGTGTGTTGGGCTCTACGTCAGGATTTAGCTTACATTCAGCTCTACGTCGGGACGTGTGTTGGGCTCTACGTCGGGACGTGTGTTGGGCTCTACCTCAGGATTTAGCTTACTTTCAGCTCTACGTCGGGACGTGTGTTGGGCTCTACGTCGGGACGTGTGTTGGGCTCTGCGTCGGGACGCGTGTTGGGCTCTGCGTCGGGACGCGTGTTGGGCTCTACGTCGGGACGCGTGTTGGGCTCTGCGTCGGGACGCGTGTTGGGCTCTGCGTCGGGACGCGTGTTGGGCTCTGCGTCGGGACGCGTGTTGGGCTCTGCGTCGGGACGCGTGTTGGGCTCTGCGTCGGGACGCGTGTTGGGCTCTGCGTCGGGACGCGTGTTGGGCTCTGCGTCGGGACGCGTGTTGGGCTCTACCTCAGGATTTAGCTTACTTTCCGCTCTGCGTCGGGACGCGTATTGGGCTCTACCTCAGGATTTAGCTTATTTTCCGCTCTGCGTCGGGCCGCGTGTTGGGCTCTACCTCAGGATTTAGCTTACTTTCCGCTCTACGTCGGGACGTGTGTTGGGCTGTGCGTCGGGACGTGTGTTGGGCTCTACATCAGGATTTCGCTTACTTTCAGCGCTACATCGGAACGTGTGTTGGGCTCTGCGTCGGGACGTGTGTTGGGCTCTGCGTCGGGACGTGTGTTGGGCTCTGCGTCGGGACGTGTGTTGGGCTCTGCGTCGGGACGTGTGTTGGGCTCTGCGTCGGGACGTGTGTTGGGCTCTGCGTCGGGACGTGTGTTGGGCTCTGCGTCGGGACGTGTGTTGGCCTCTGCGTCGGGACGTGTGTTGGCCTCTGCGTCGGGACGTGTGTTGGCCTCTGCGTCGGGACGTGTGTTGGCCTCTGCGTCGGGACGTGTGTTGGCCTCTGCGTCGGGACGTGTGTTGGCCTCTGCGTCGGGACGTGTGTTGGCCTCTGCGTCGGGACGTGTGTTGGCCTCTGCGTCGGGACATGTGTTGGGCTCTACGTCGGGACGTGTGTTGGGCTCTACGTCGGGACGTGTGTTGGGCTCTACATCAGGATTTAGCTTACTTTCAGCTCTACGTCGGGACGTGCGTTGGGCTCTACGTCGAGACGTGTGATGGGCTCTACATCAGGATTTAGCTTACTTTCAGCTCTACGTCGGGACGTGTGTTGGGCTCTACGTCGAGACGTGTGATGGGCTCTACATCAGGATTTAGCTTACTTTCAGCTCTACGTCGGGACGTGTGTTGGGCTCTACGTCGGGACGTGTGTTGGGCTCTACGTCGGGACGTGTGTTGGGCTCTACGTCGGGACGTGTGTTGGGCTCTACGTCGGGACGTGTGTTGGGCTCTACGTCGGGACGTGTGTTGGGCTCTACGTCGGGACGTGTGTTGGGCTCTACGTCGGGACGTGTGTTGGGCTCTACGTCGGGACGTGTGTTGGGCTCTACATCAGGATTTAGCTTACTTTCAGCTCTACGTCGGGACGTGCGTTGGGCTCTGCGTCGGGACGTGCGTTGGGCTCTACGTCGGAACGTGCGTTGGGCTCTACGTCGGGACGTGCGTTGGGCTCTACGTCGGGACGTGCGTTGGGCTCTACGTCGGGACGTGCGTTGGGCTCTACATCGGGACGTGCGTTGGGCTCTACGTCGGGACGTGCGTGGGGCTCTACGTCGGGACGTGCGTGGGGCTCTACGTCGGGACGTGCGTGGGGCTCTACGTCGGGACGTGCGTTGGGGTCTACGTCGGGACGTGCGTTGGGCTCTACATCAGGATTTAGCTTACTTTCAGCTCTACGTCGGGACGTGCGTTGGGCTCTACGTCGGGACGTGCGTTGGGCTCTACGTCGGGACGTGCGTTGGGCTCTACGTCGGGACGTGCGTTGGGCTCTACGTCGGGACGTGCGTTGGGCTCTACGTCGGGACGTGCGTTGGGCTCTACGTCGGGACGTGCGTTGGGCTCTAGGTCGGGACGTGCGTTGGGCTCTAGGTCGGGACGTGCGTTGGGCTCTAGGTCGGGACGTGTGTTGGGGTCTAGGTCGGGACGTGTGTTGGGCTCTACATCAGGATTTAGCTTACTTTCAGCTCTGCGTCGGGACGTGCGTTGGGCTCTGCGTCGGGACGTGCGTTGGGCTCTGCGTCGGGACGTGCGTTGGGCTCTGCGTCGGGACGTGCGTTGGGCTCTGCGTCGGGACGTGCGTTGGGCTCTGCGTCGGGACGTGCGTTGGGCTCTACGTCGGGACGTGCGTTGGGCTCTACCTCAGTATTTAGCTTACTTTCAGCTCTACGTCGGGACGTGCGTTGGGCTCTACGTCGGGACGTGCGTTGGGCTCTACGTCGGGACGTGCGTTGGGCTCTACGTCGGGACGTGCGTTGGGCTGTACGTCGGGACGTGTGTTGGGCTCTCCGTCGGGACGTGTGTTGGGCTCTCCGTCGGGACGTGTGTTGGGCTCTACGTCAGGATTTAGCTTACATTCAGCTCTACGTCGGGACGTGTGTTGGGCTCTACGTCGGGACGTGTGTTGGGCTCTACCTCAGGATTTAGCTTACTTTCAGCTCTACGTCGGGAAGTGTGTTGGGCTCTACGTCGGGACGTGTGTTGGTCTCTACGTCGGGACGTGTGTTGGGCTCTGCGTCGGGACGTGTGTTGGGCTCTACGTCGGGACGTGTGTTGGGCTCTGCGTCGGGACGTGTGTTGGGCTCTGCGTCGGGACGCGTGTTGGGCTCTGCGTCGGGACGCGTGTTGGGCTCTACGTCGGGACGCGTGTTGGGCTCTGCGTCGGAACGCGTTTTGGGCTCTGCGTCGGGACGCGTGTTGGGCTCTGCGTCGGGACGCGTGTTGGGCTCTACCTCAGGATTTAGCTTACTTTCCGCTCTGCGTCGGGACGCGTGTTGGGCTCTACCTCAGGATTTAGCTTACTTTCCGCTCTGCGTCGGGCCGCGTGTTGGGCTCTACCTCAGGATTTAGCTTACTTTCCGCTCTACGTCCGGACGTGTGTTGGGCTGTGCGTCGGGACGTGTGTTGGGCTCTACATCAGGATTTAGCTTACTTTCAGCGCTACATCGGGACGTGTGTTGGGCTCTGCGTCGGGACGTGTGTTGGGCTCTGCGTCGGGACGTGTGTTGGCCTCTGCGTCGGGACGTGTGTTGGCCTCTGCGTCGGGACGTGTGTTGGCCTCTGCGTCGGGACGTGTGTTGGCCTCTGCGTCGGGACGTGTGTTGGCCTCTGCGTCGGGACGTGTGTTGGCCTCTGCGTCGGGACGTGTGTTGGCCTCTGCGTCGGGACGTGTGTTGGGCTCTACGTCGGGACGTGTGTTGGGCTCTACGTCGGGACGTGTGTTGGGCTCTACATCAGGATTTAGCTTACTTTCAGCTCTACGTCGGGACGTGCGTTGGGCTCTACGTCGAGACGTGTGATGGGCTCTACATCAGGATTTAGCTTACTTTCAGCTCTACGTCGGGACGTGTGTTGGGCTCTACGTCGAGAGGTGTGATGGGCTCTACATCAGGATTTAGCTTACTTTCAGCTCTACGTCGGGACGTGTGTGGGGCTCTACGTCGGGACGTGTGTGGGGCTCTACGTCGGGACGTGTGTTGGGCTGTAGGTCGGGACGTGTGTTGGGCTCTAGGTCGGGACGTGTGTTGGGCTCTAGGTCGGGACGTGTGTTGGGCTCTACATCAGGATTTAGCTTACTTTCAGCTCTACGTCGGGACGTGCGTTGGGCTCTGCGTCGGGACGTGCGTTGGGCTCTACGTCGGGACGTGCGTTGGGCTCTACGTCGGGACGTGCGTTGGGCTCTACGTCGGGACGTGCGTTGGGCTCTACGTCGGGACGTGCGTTGGGCTCTACGTCGGGACGTGCGTTGGGCTCTACGTCGGGACGTGCGTTGGGCTCTACCTCAGGATTTAGCTTACTTTCAGCTCTACGTCGGGACGTGTGTTGGGCTCTACGTCGGGACGTGTGTTGGGCTCTACGTCGGGACGTGTGTTGGGCTCTGCGTCGGGACGTGTGTTGGGCTGTGCGTCGGGACGTGTGTTGGGCTCTACATCAGGATTTCGCTTACTTTCAGCGCTACATCGGAACGTGTGTTGGGCTCTGCGTCGGGACGTGTGTTGGGCTCTGCGTCGGGACGTGTGTTGGGCTCTGCGTCGGGACGTGTGTTGGGCTCTGCGTCGGGACGTGTGTTGGGCTCTGCGTCGGGACGTGTGTTGGGCTCTGCGTCGGGACGTGTGTTGGCCTCTGCGTCGGGACGTGTGTTGGCCTCTGCGTCGGGACGTGTGTTGGCCTCTGCGTCGGGACGTGTGTTGGGCTCTACGTCGGGACGTGTGTTGGGCTCTACGTCGGGACGTGTGTTGGGCTCTACATCAGGATTTAGCTTAATTTCAGCTCTACGTCGGAACGTGTGTTGGGCTCTACGTCGAGACGTGTGATGGGCTCTACATCAGGATTTAGCTTACTTTCAGCTCTACGTCGGGACGTGTGTTGGGCTCTACGTCGGGACGTGTGTTGGGCTCTACGTCGGGACGTGTGTTGGGCTCTACGTCGGGACGTGTGTTGGGCTCTACGTCGGGACGTGTGTTGGGCTCTACGTCGGGACGTGTTTTGGGCTCTACGTCGGGACGTGTGTTGGGCTCTACGTCGGGACGTGTGTTGGGCTCTACGTCGGGACGTGTGTTGGGCTCTACGTCGGGACGTGTGTTGGGCTCTACGTCGGGACGTGTGTTGGGCTCTACGTCGGGACGTGTGTTGGGCTCTACATCAGGATTTAGCTTACTTTCAGCTCTACGTCGGGACGTGCGTTGGGCTCTGCGTCGGGACGTGCGTTGGGCTCTACGTCGGGACGTGCGTTGGGCTCTACGTCGGGACGTGCGTTGGGCTCTACGTCGGGACGTGCGTTGGGCTCTACGTCGGGACGTGCGTTGGGCTCTACGTCGGGACGTGCGTTGGGCTCTACGTCGGGACGTGCGTTGGGCTCTACATCAGGATTTAGCTTACTTTCAGCTCTACGTCGGGACGTGTGTTGGGCTCTACGTCGGGACGTGTGTTGGGCTCTACGTCGGGACGTGTGTTGGGCTCTACGTCGGGACGTGTGTTGGGCTCTACGTCGGGACGTGTGTTGGGCTCTAGGTCGGGACGTGTGTTGGGCTCTAGGTCGGGACGTGTGTTGGGCTCTAGGTCGGGACGTGTGTTGGGCTCTACATCAGGATTTAGCTTACTTTCAGCTCTACGTCGGGACGTGCGTTGGGCTCTGCGTCGGGACGTGCGTTGGGCTCTGCGTTGGGACGTGCGTTGGGCTCTGCGTCGGGACGTGCGTTGGGCTCTGCGTCGGGACGTGCGTTGGGCTCTGCGTCGGGACGTGCGTTGGGCTCTGCGTCGGGACGTACGTTGGGCTCTACGTCGGGACGTGCGTTGGGCTCTACCTCAGGATTTAGCTTACTTTCAGCTCTACGTCGGGACGTGCGTTGGGCTCTACGTCGGGACGTGCGTTGGGCTCTACGTCGGGACGTGTGTTGGGCTCTACCTCAGGATTTAGCTTACTTTCCGCTCTGCGTCGGGACGTGTGTTGGGCTCTACCTCAGGATTTAGCTTACTTTCAGCTGTACGTCGGGACGTGTGTTGGGCTGTACGTCGGGACGTGTGTTGGGCTGTACGTCGGGACGTGTGTTGGGCTGTACGTCGGGACGTGTGTTGGGCTGTACGTCGGGACGCGTGTTGGGCTCTGCGTCGGGACGCGTGTTGGGCTCTACCTCAGGATTTAGCTTACTTTCCGCTCTGCGTCGGGACGCGTGTTGGGCTCTACCTCAGGATTTAGCTTACTTTCCGCTCTGCGTCGGGCCACGTGTTGGGCTCTACCTCAGGATTTAGCTTACTTTCCGCTCTACGTCGGGACGTGTGTTGGGCTGTGCGTCGGGACGTGTGTTGGGCTCTACATCAGGATTTAGCTTACTTTCAGCGCTACATCGGGACGTGTGTTGGGCTCTGCGTCGGGACGTGTGTTGGGCTCTGCGTCGGGACGTGTGTTGGGCTCTGCGTCGGGACGTGTGTTGGGCTCTGCGTCGGGACGTGTGTTGGGCTCTGCGTCGGGACGTGTGTTGGGCTCTGCGTCGGGACGTGTGTTGGCCTCTGCGTCGGGACGTGTGTTGGCCTCTGCGTCGGGACGTGTGTTGGCCTCTGCGTCGGGACGTGTGTTGGCCTCTGCGTCGGGACCTGTGTTGGGCTCTACGTCGGGACGTGTGTTGGGCTCTACATCAGGATTTAGCTTCCTTTCAGCTCTACGTCGGGACGTGCGTTGGGCTCTACGTCGAGACGTGTGATGGGCTCTACATCAGGATTTAGCTTACTTTCAGCTCTACGTCGGGACGTGTGTTGGGCTCTACGTCGAGACGTGTGATGGGCTCTACATCAGGATTTAGCTTACTTTCAGCTCTACGTCGGGACGTGCGTTGGGCTCTACGTCGGGACGTGCGTTGGGCTCTACGTCGGGACGTGCGTTGGGCTCTACGTCGGGACGTGCGTTGGGCTCTACGTCGGGACGTGCGTTGGGCTCTACGTCGGGACGTGTGTTGGGCTCTACCTCAGGATTTAGCTTACTTTCCGCTCTGCGTCGGGACGTGTGTTGGGCTCTACCTCAGGATTTAGCTTACTTTCAGCTGTACGTCGGGACGTGTGTTGGGCTGTACGTCGGGACGTGTGTTGGGCTGTACGTCGGGACGTGTGTTGGGCTGTACGTCGGGACGTGTGTTGGGCTGTACGTCGGGACGCGTGTTGGGCTCTGCGTCGGGACGCGTGTTGGGCTCTACCTCAGGATTTAGCTTACTTTCCGCTCTGCGTCGGGACGCGTGTTGGGCTCTACCTCAGGATTTAGCTTACTTTCCGCTCTGCGTCGGGACGTGTGTTGGGCTGTGCGTCGGGACGTGTGTTGGGCTCTACATCAGGATTTAGCTTACTTTCAGCGCTACATCGGGACGTGTGTTGGGCTCTGCGTCGGGACGTGTGTTGGGCTCTGCGTCGGGACGTGTGTTGGGCTCTGCGTCGGGACGTGTGTTGGGCTGTACGTCGGGACGTGTGTTGGGCTGTACGTCGGGACGTGTGTTGGGCTGTACGTCGGGACGCGTGTTGGGCTCTGCGTCGGGACGCGTGTTGGGCTCTACCTCAGGATTTAGCTTACTTTCCGCTCTGCGTCGGGACGCGTGTTGGGCTCTACCTCAGGATTTAGCTTACTTTCCGCTCTACGTCGGGACGTGTGTTGGGCTGTGCGTCGGGACGTGTGTTGGGCTCTACATCAGGATTTAGCTTACTTTCAGCGCTACATCGGGACGTGTGTTGGGCTCTGCGTCGGGACGTGTGTTGGGCTCTGCGTCGGGACGTGTGTTGGGCTCTGCGTCGGGACGTGTGTTGGGCTCTGCGTCGGGACGTGTGTTGGCCTCTGCGTCGGGACGTGTGTTGGCCTCTGCGTCGGGACGTGTGTTGGGCTCTACGTCGGGACGTGTGTTGGGCTCTACATCAGGATTTAGCTTACTTTCAGCTCTACGTCGGGACGTGCGTTGGGCTCTACGTCGAGACGTGTGATGGGCTCTACATCAGGATTTAGCTTACTTTCAGCTCTACGTCGGGACGTGTGTTGGGCTCTACGTCGAGACGTGTGATGGGCTCTACATCAGGATTTAGCTTACTTTCAGCTCTACGTCGGGACGTGTGTGGGGCTCTACGTCGGGACGTGTGTGGGGCTCTACGTCGGGACGTGTGTTGGGCTCTACGTCGGGACGTGTGTTGGGCTCTACGTCGGGACGTGTGTTGGGCTCTACGTCGGGACGTGTGTTGGGCTCTACATCAGGATTTAGCTTACTTTCAGCTCTACGTCGGGACGTGCGTTGGGCTCTGCGTCGGGACGTGCGTTGGGCTCTACGTCGGGACGTGCGTTGGGCTCTACGTCGGGACGTGCGTTGGGCTCTACGTCGGGACGTGCGTTGGGCTCTACGTCGGGACGTGCGTTGGGCTCTACCTCAGGATTTAGCTTACTTTCAGCTCTACGTCGGGACGTGTGTTGGGCTCTACGTCGCGACGTGTGTTGGGCTCTACGTCGGGACGTGTGTTGGGCTCTACGTCGGGACATGTGTTGGGCTCTGCGTCGGGACGTGTGTTGGGCTCTACATCAGGATTTCGCTTACTTTCAGCGCTACATCGGAACGTGTGTTGGGCTCTGCGTCGGGACGTGTGTTGGGCTCTGCGTCGGGACGTGTGTTGGGCTCTGCGTCGGGACGTGTGTTGGGCTCTGCGTCGGGACGTGTGTTGGGCTCTGCGTCGGGACGTGTGTTGGGCTCTGCGTCGGGACGTGTGTTGGCCTCTGCGTCGGGACGTGTGTTGGCCTCTGCGTCGGGACGTGTGTTGGCCTCTGCCTCGGGACGTGTGTTGGACTCTACGTCGGGACGTGTGTTGGGCTCTACGTCGGGACGTGTGTTGGGCTCTACATCAGGATTTAGCTTACTTTCAGCTCTACGTCGGGACGTGCGTTGGGCTCTACGTCGAGACGTGCGATGGGCTCTACCTCAGGATTTAGCTTACTTTCAGCTCTACGTCGGGACGTGTGTTGGGCTCTACGTCGGGACGTGTGTTGGGCTCTGCGTCGGGACGCGTGTTGGGCTCTGCGTCGGGACGCGTGTTGGGCTCTACGTCGGGACGCGTGTTGGGCTCTGCGTCGGGACGCGTGTTGGGCTCTGCGTCGGGACGCGTGTTGGGCTCTGCGTCGGGACGCGTGTTGGGCTCTGCGTCGGGACGCGTGTTGGGCTCTGCGTCTGGACGCGTGTTGGGCTCTACCTCAGGATTTAGCTTACTTTCCGCTCTGCGTCGGGACGCGTATTGGGCTCTACCTCAGGATTTAGCTTATTTTCCGCTCTGCGTCGGGCCGCGTGTTGGGCTCTACCTCAGGATTTAGCTTACTTTCCGCTCTACGTCGGGACGTGTGTTGGGCTGTGCGTCGGGACGTGTGTTGGGCTCTACATCAGGATTTCGCTTACTTTCAGCGCTACATCGGAACGTGTGTTGGGCTCTGCGTCGGGACGTGTGTTGGGCTCTGCGTCGGGACGTGTGTTGGGCTCTGCGTCGGGACGTGTGTTGGGCTCTGCGTCGGGACGTGTGTTGGGCTCTGCGTCGGGACGTGTGTTGGCCTCTGCGTCGGGACGTGGGTTGGCCTCTGCGTCGGGACGTGTGTTGGCCTCTGCGTCGGGACGTGTGTTGGCCTCTGCGTCGGGACGTGTGTTTGGCTCTGCGTCGGGACGTGTGTTGGGCTCTACGTCGGGACGTGTGTTGGGCTCTACCTCAGGATTTAGCTTACTTTCCGCTCTGCGTCGGGACGTGTGTTGGGCTCTACCTCAGGATTTAGCTTACTTTCAGCTGTACGTCGGGACGTGTGTTGGGCTGTACGTCGGGACGTGTGTTGGGCTCTCCGTCGGGACATGTGTTGGGCTCTCCGTCGGGACGTGTGTTGGGCTCTACGTCAGGATTTAGCTTACATTCAGCTCTACGTCGGGACGTGTGTTGGGCTCTACGTCGGGACGTGTGTTGGGCTCTACCTCAGGATTTAGCTTACTTTCAGCTCTACGTCGGGACGTGTGTTGGGCTCTACGTCGGGACGTGTGTTGGGCTCTGCGTCGGGACGCGTGTTGGGCTCTGCGTCGGGACGCGTGTTGGGCTCTACGTCGGGACGCGTGTTGGGCTCTGCGTCGGGACGCGTGTTGGGCTCTGCGTCGGGACGCGTGTTGGGCTCTACGTCGGGACGCGTGTTGGGCTCTGCGTCGGGACGCGTGTTGGGCTCTGCGTCGGGACGCGTGTTGGGCTCTGCGTCGGGACGCGTGTTGGGCTCTGCGTCGGGACGCGTGTTGGGCTCTGCGTCGGGACGCGTGTTGGGCTCTGCGTCGGGACGCGTGTTGGGCTCTACCTCAGGATTTAGCTTACTTTCCGCTCTGCGTCGGGACGCGTATTGGGCTCTACCTCAGGATTTAGCTTATTTTCCGCTCTGCGTCGGGCCGCGTGTTGGGCTCTACCTCAGGATTTAGCTTACTTTCCGCTCTACGTCGGGACGTGTGTTGGGCTGTGCGTCGGGACGTGTGTTGGGCTCTACATCAGGATTTCGCTTACTTTCAGCGCTACATCGGAACGTGTGTTGGGCTCTGCGTCGGGACGTGTGTTGGGCTCTGCGTCGGGACGTGTGTTGGGCTCTGCGTCGGGACGTGTGTTGGGCTCTGCGTCGGGACGTGTGTTGGGCTCTGCGTCGGGACGTGTGTTGGCCTCTGCGTCGGGACGTGTGTTGGCCTCTGCGTCGGGACGTGTGTTGGCCTCTGCGTCGGGACGTGTGTTGGCCTCTGCGTCGGGACGTGTGTTGGCCTCTGCGTCGGGACGTGTGTTGGCCTCTGCGTCGGGACGTGTGTTGGCCTCTGCGTCGGGACGTGTGTTGGCCTCTGCGTCGGGACGTGTGTTGGGCTCTACGTCGGGACGTGTGTTGGGCTCTACGTCGGGACGTGTGTTGGGCTCTACATCAGGATTTAGCTTACTTTCAGCTCTACGTCGGGACGTGCGTTGGGCTCTACGTCGAGACGTGTGATGGGCTCTACATCAGGATTTAGCTTACTTTCAGCTCTACGTCGGGACGTGTGTTGGGCTCTACGTCGAGACGTGTGATGGGCTCTACATCAGGATTTAGCTTACTTTCAGCTCTACGTCGGGACGTGTGTTGGGCTCTACGTCGGGACGTGTGTTGGGCTCTACGTCGGGACGTGTGTTGGGCTCTACGTCGGGACGTGTGTTGGGCTCTACATCGGGACGTGTGTTGGGCTCTACGTCGGGACGTGTGTTGGGCTCTACGTCGGGACGTGTGTTGGGCTCTACGTCGGGACGTGTGTTGGGCTCTACATCAGGATTTAGCTTACTTTCAGCTCTACGTCGGGACGTGCGTTGGGCTCTGCGTCGGGACGTGCGTTGGGCTCTACGTCGGAACGTGCGTTGGGCTCTACGTCGGGACGTGCGTTGGGCTCTACGTCGGGACGTGCGTTGGGCTCTACGTCGGGACGTGTGTGGGGCTCTACGTCGGGACGTGTGTTGGGCTCTACGTCGGGACGTGTGTTGGGCTCTACGTCGGGACGTGTGTTGGGCTCTACATCAGGATTTAGCTTACTTTCAGCTCTACGTCGGGACGTGCGTTGGGCTCTGCGTCGGGACGTGCGTTGGGCTCTACGTCGGGACGTGCGTTGGGCTCTACGTCGGGACGTGCGTTGGGCTCTACGTCGGGACGTGCGTTGGGCTCTACGTCGGGACGTGCGTTGGGCTCTACGTCGGGACGTGCGTTGGGCTCTACCTCAGGATTTAGCTTACTTTCAGCTCTACGTCGGGACGTGTGTTGGGCTCTACGTCGCGACGTGTGTTGGGCTCTACGTCGGGACGTGTGTTGGGCTCTACGTCGGGACGTGTGTTGGGCTCTGCGTCGGGACGTGTGTTGGGCTCTACATCAGGATTTCGCTTACTTTCAGCGCTACATCGGAACGTGTGTTGGGCTCTGCGTCGGGACGTGTGTTGGGCTCTGCGTCGGGACGTGTGTTGGGCTCTGCGTCGGGACGTGTGTTGGGCTCTGCGTCGGGACGTGTGTTGGGCTCTGCGTCGGGACGTGTGTTGGGCTCTGCGTCGGGACGTGTGTTGGCCTCTGCGTCGGGACGTGTGTTGGCCTCTGCGTCGGGACGTGTGTTGGCCTCTGCCTCGGGACGTGTGTTGGACTCTACGTCGGGACGTGTGTTGGGCTCTACGTCGGGACGTGTGTTGGGCTCTACATCAGGATTTAGCTTACTTTCAGCTCTACGTCGGGACGTGCGTTGGGCTCTACGTCGAGACGTGCGATGGGCTCTACCTCAGGATTTAGCTTACTTTCAGCTCTACGTCGGGACGTGTGTTGGGCTCTACGTCGGGACGTGTGTTGGGCTCTGCGTCGGGACGCGTGTTGGGCTCTGCGTCGGGACGCGTGTTGGGCTCTGCGTCGGGACGCGTGTTGGGCTCTACGTCGGGACGCGTGTTGGGCTCTGCGTCGGGACGCGTGTTGGGCTCTGCGTCGGGACGCGTGTTGGGCTCTGCGTCGGGACGCGTGTTGGGCTCTGCGTCGGGACGCGTGTTGGGCTCTGCGTCTGGACGCGTGTTGGGCTCTACCTCAGGATTTAGCTTACTTTCCGCTCTGCGTCGGGACGCGTATTGGGCTCTACCTCAGGATTTAGCTTATTTTCCGCTCTGCGTCGGGCCGCGTGTTGGGCTCTACCTCAGGATTTAGCTTACTTTCCGCTCTACGTCGGGACGTGTGTTGGGCTGTGCGTCGGGACGTGTGTTGGGCTCTACATCAGGATTTCGCT
The DNA here is from genome assembly GCF_034619465.1 of Leptosomus discolor. Classification (NCBI taxonomy): domain Eukaryota; kingdom Metazoa; phylum Chordata; class Aves; order Leptosomiformes; family Leptosomidae; genus Leptosomus; species Leptosomus discolor. The sequence continues at coordinate 617,396 of NW_028237929.1, read as the reverse complement.
TACTTTCAGCGCTACATCGGAACGTGTGTTGGGCTCTGCGTCGGGACGTGTGTTGGGCTCTGCGTCGGGACGTGTGTTGGGCTCTGCGTCGGGACGTGTGTTGGGCTCTGCGTCGGGACGTGTGTTGGGCTCTGCGTCGGGACGTGTGTTGGGCTCTGCGTCGGGACGTGTGTTGGCCTCTGCGTCGGGACGTGTGTTGGCCTCTGCGTCGGGACGTGTGTTGGCCTCTGCGTCGGGACGTGTGTTGGCCTCTGCGTCGGGACGTGTGTTGGCCTCTGCGTCGGGACGTGTGTTTGGCTCTGCGTCGGGACGTGTGTTGGGCTCTACGTCGGGACGTGTGTTGGGCTCTACCTCAGGATTTAGCTTACTTTCCGCTCTGCGTCGGGACGTGTGTTGGGCTCTACCTCAGGATTTAGCTTACTTTCAGCTGTACGTCGGGACGTGTGTTGGGCTGTACGTCGGGACGTGTGTTGGGCTCTCCGTCGGGACATGTGTTGGGCTCTCCGTCGGGACGTGTGTTGGGCTCTACGTCAGGATTTAGCTTACATTCAGCTCTACGTCGGGACGTGTGTTGGGCTCTACGTCGGGACGTGTGTTGGGCTCTACCTCAGGATTTAGCTTACTTTCAGCTCTACGTCGGGACGTGTGTTGGGCTCTACGTCGGGACGTGTGTTGGGCTCTGCGTCGGGACGCGTGTTGGGCTCTGCGTCGGGACGCGTGTTGGGCTCTACGTCGGGACGCGTGTTGGGCTCTGCGTCGGGACGCGTGTTGGGCTCTGCGTCGGGACGCGTGTTGGGCTCTGCGTCGGGACGCGTGTTGGGCTCTGCGTCGGGACGCGTGTTGGGCTCTGCGTCGGGACGCGTGTTGGGCTCTGCGTCGGGACGCGTGTTGGGCTCTACCTCAGGATTTAGCTTACTTTCCGCTCTGCGTCGGGACGCGTATTGGGCTCTACCTCAGGATTTAGCTTATTTTCCGCTCTGCGTCGGGCCGCGTGTTGGGCTCTACCTCAGGATTTAGCTTACTTTCCGCTCTACGTCGGGACGTGTGTTGGGCTGTGCGTCGGGACGTGTGTTGGGCTCTACATCAGGATTTCGCTTACTTTCAGCGCTACATCGGAACGTGTGTTGGGCTCTGCGTCGGGACGTGTGTTGGGCTCTGCGTCGGGACGTGTGTTGGGCTCTGCGTCGGGACGTGTGTTGGGCTCTGCGTCGGGACGTGTGTTGGGCTCTGCGTCGGGACGTGTGTTGGGCTCTGCGTCGGGACGTGTGTTGGGCTCTGCGTCGGGACGTGTGTTGGCCTCTGCGTCGGGACGTGTGTTGGCCTCTGCGTCGGGACGTGTGTTGGCCTCTGCGTCGGGACGTGTGTTGGCCTCTGCGTCGGGACGTGTGTTGGCCTCTGCGTCGGGACGTGTGTTGGCCTCTGCGTCGGGACGTGTGTTGGCCTCTGCGTCGGGACATGTGTTGGGCTCTACGTCGGGACGTGTGTTGGGCTCTACGTCGGGACGTGTGTTGGGCTCTACATCAGGATTTAGCTTACTTTCAGCTCTACGTCGGGACGTGCGTTGGGCTCTACGTCGAGACGTGTGATGGGCTCTACATCAGGATTTAGCTTACTTTCAGCTCTACGTCGGGACGTGTGTTGGGCTCTACGTCGAGACGTGTGATGGGCTCTACATCAGGATTTAGCTTACTTTCAGCTCTACGTCGGGACGTGTGTTGGGCTCTACGTCGGGACGTGTGTTGGGCTCTACGTCGGGACGTGTGTTGGGCTCTACGTCGGGACGTGTGTTGGGCTCTACGTCGGGACGTGTGTTGGGCTCTACATCGGGACGTGTGTTGGGCTCTACGTCGGGACGTGTGTTGGGCTCTACGTCGGGACGTGTGTTGGGCTCTACGTCGGGACGTGTGTTGGGCTCTACATCAGGATTTAGCTTACTTTCAGCTCTACGTCGGGACGTGCGTTGGGCTCTGCGTCGGGACGTGCGTTGGGCTCTACGTCGGAACGTGCGTTGGGCTCTACGTCGGGACGTGCGTTGGGCTCTACGTCGGGACGTGCGTTGGGCTCTACGTCGGGACGTGCGTTGGGCTCTACATCGGGACGTGCGTTGGGCTCTACGTCGGGACGTGCGTGGGGCTCTACGTCGGGACGTGCGTGGGGCTCTACGTCGGGACGTGCGTTGGGCTCTACGTCGGGACGTGCGTTGGGCTCTACATCAGGATTTAGCTTACTTTCAGCTCTACGTCGGGACGTGCGTTGGGCTCTACGTCGGGACGTGCGTTGGGCTCTACGTCGGGACGTGCGTTGGGCTCTACGTCGGGACGTGCGTTGGGCTCTACGTCGGGACGTGCGTTGGGCTCTACGTCGGGACGTGCGTTGGGCTCTACGTCGGGACGTGCGTTGGGCTCTAGGTCGGGACGTGCGTTGGGCTCTAGGTCGGGACGTGCGTTGGGCTCTAGGTCGGGACGTGTGTTGGGCTCTAGGTCGGGACGTGTGTTGGGCTCTAGGTCGGGACGTGTGTTGGGGTCTAGGTCGGGACGTGTGTTGGGCTCTACATCAGGATTTAGCTTACTTTCAGCTCTGCGTCGGGACGTGCGTTGGGCTCTGCGTCGGGACGTGCGTTGGGCTCTGCGTCGGGACGTGCGTTGGGCTCTGCGTCGGGACGTGCGTTGGGCTCTGCGTCGGGACGTGCGTTGGGCTCTGCGTCGGGACGTGCGTTGGGCTCTGCGTCGGGACGTGCGTTGGGCTCTACGTCGGGACGTGCGTTGGGCTCTACCTCAGTATTTAGCTTACTTTCAGCTCTACGTCGGGACGTGCGTTGGGCTCTACGTCGGGACGTGCGTTGGGCTCTACGTCGGGACGTGCGTTGGGCTCTACGTCGGGACGTGCGTTGGGCTGTACGTCGGGACGTGTGTTGGACTCTCCGTCGGGACGTGTGTTGGGCTCTCCGTCGGGACGTGTGTTGGGCTCTACGTCAGGATTTAGCTTACATTCAGCTCTACGTCGGGACGTGTGTTGGGCTCTACGTCGGGACGTGTGTTGGGCTCTACCTCAGGATTTAGCTTACTTTCAGCTCTACGTCGGGAATTGTGTTGGGCTCTACGTCGGGACGTGTGTTGGTCTCTACGTCGGGACGTGTGTTGGGCTCTGCGTCGGGACGTGTGTTGGGCTCTACGTCGGGACGTGTGTTGGGCTCTGCGTCGGGACGTGTGTTGGGCTCTGCGTCGGGACGTGTGTTGGGCTCTGCGTCGGGACGCGTGTTGGGCTCTACGTCGGGACCCGTGTTGGGCTCTGCGTCGGAACGCGTTTTGGGCTCTGCGTCGGGACGCGTGTTGGGCTCTGCGTCGGGACGCGTGTTGGGCTCTACCTCAGGATTTAGCTTACTTTCCGCTCTGCGTCGGGACGCGTGTTGGGCTCTACCTCAGGATTTAGCTTACTTTCCGCTCTGCGTCGGGCCGCGTGTTGGGCTCTACCTCAGGATTTAGCTTACTTTCCGCTCTACGTCGGGACGTGTGTTGGGCTGTGCGTCGGGACGTGTGTTGGGCTCTACATCAGGATTTAGCTTACTTTCAGCGCTACATCGGGACGTGTGTTGGGCTCTGCGTCGGGACGTGTGTTGGGCTCTGCGTCGGGACGTGTGTTGGCCTCTGCGTCGGGACGTGTGTTGGCCTCTGCGTCGGGACGTGTGTTGGCCTCTGCGTCGGGACGTGTGTTGGCCTCTGCGTCGGGACGTGTGTTGGCCTCTGCGTCGGGACGTGTGTTGGCCTCTGCGTCGGGACGTGTGTTGGGCTCTACGTCGGGACGTGTGTTGGGCTCTACGTCGGGACGTGTGTTGGGCTCTACATCAGGATTTAGCTTACTTTCAGCTCTACGTCGGGACGTGCGTTGGGCTCTACGTCGAGACGTGTGATGGGCTCTACATCAGGATTTAGCTTACTTTCAGCTCTACGTCGGGACGTGTGTTGGGCTCTACGTCGAGACGTGTGATGGGCTCTACATCAGGATTTAGCTTACTTTCAGCTCTACGTCGGGACGTGTGTGGGGCTCTACGTCGGGACGTGTGTGGGGCTCTACGTCGGGACGTGTGTTGGGCTGTAGGTCGGGACGTGTGTTGGGCTCTAGGTCGGGACGTGTGTTGGGCTCTAGGTCGGGACGTGTGTTGGGCTCTACATCAGGATTTAGCTTACTTTCAGCTCTACGTCGGGACGTGCGTTGGGCTCTGCGTCGGGACGTGCGTTGGGCTCTACGTCGGGACGTGCGTTGGGCTCTACGTCGGGACGTGCGTTGGGCTCTACGTCGGGACGTGCGTTGGGCTCTACCTCAGGATTTAGCTTACTTTCAGCTCTACGTCGGGACGTGTGTTGGGCTCTACGTCGGGACGTGTGTTGGGCTCTACGTCGGGACGTGTGTTGGGCTCTGCGTCGGGACGTGTGTTGGGCTGTGCGTCGGGACGTGTGTTGGGCTCTACATCAGGATTTCGCTTACTTTCAGCGCTACATCGGAACGTGTGTTGGGCTCTGCGTCGGGACGTGTGTTGGGCTCTGCGTCGGGACGTGTGTTGGGCTCTGCGTCGGGACGTGTGTTGGGCTCTGCGTCGGGACGTGTGTTGGGCTCTGCGTCGGGACGTGTGTTGGCCTCTGCGTCGGGACGTGTGTTGGCCTCTGCGTCGGGACGTGTGTTGGCCTCTGCGTCGGGACGTGTGTTGGGCTCTACGTCGGGACGTGTGTTGGGCTCTACGTCGGGACGTGTGTTGGGCTCTACATCAGGATTTAGCTTAATTTCAGCTCTACGTCGGAACGTGTGTTGGGCTCTACGTCGAGACGTGTGATGGGCTCTACATCAGGATTTAGCTTACTTTCAGCTCTACGTCGGGACGTGTGTTGGGCTCTACGTCGGGACGTGTGTTGGGCTCTACGTCGGGACGTGTGTTGGGCTCTACGTCGGGACGTGTGTTGGGCTCTACGTCGGGACGTGTGTTGGGCTCTACGTCGGGACGTGTGTTGGGCTCTACGTCGGGACGTGTGTTGGGCTCTACGTCGGGACGTGTGTTGGGCTCTACGTCGGGACGTGTGTTGGGCTCTACGTCGGGACGTGTGTTGGGCTCTACGTCGGGACGTGTGTTGGGCTCTACGTCGGGACGTGTGTTGGGCTCTACGTCGGGACGTGTGTTGGGCTCTACATCAGGATTTAGCTTACTTTCAGCTCTACGTCGGGACGTGCGTTGGGCTCTGCGTCGGGACGTGCGTTGGGCTCTACGTCGGGACGTGCGTTGGGCTCTACGTCGGGACGTGCGTTGGGCTCTACGTCGGGACGTGCGTTGGGCTCTACGTCGGGACGTGCGTTGGGCTCTACGTCGGGACGTGCGTTGGGCTCTACGTCGGGACGTGCGTTGGGCTCTACATCAGGATTTAGCTTACTTTCAGCTCTACGTCGGGACGTGTGTTGGGCTCTACGTCGGGACGTGTGTTGGGCTCTACGTCGGGACGTGTGTTGGGCTCTACGTCGGGACGTGTGTTGGGCTCTACGTCGGGACGTGTGTTGGGCTCTACGTCGGGACGTGTGTTTGGCTCTAGGTCGGGACGTGTGTTGGGCTCTAGGTCGGGACGTGTGTTGGGCTCTAGGTCGGGACGTGTGTTGGGCTCTACATCAGGATTTAGCTTACTTTCAGCTCTACGTCGGGACGTGCGTTGGGCTCTGCGTCGGGACGTGCGTTGGGCTCTGCGTTGGGACGTGCGTTGGGCTCTGCGTCGGGACGTGCGTTGGGCTCTGCGTCGGGACGTGCGTTGGGCTCTGCGTCGGGACGTGCGTTGGGCTCTGCGTCGGGACGTACGTTGGGCTCTACGTCGGGACGTGCGTTGGGCTCTACCTCAGGATTTAGCTTACTTTCAGCTCTACGTCGGGACGTGCGTTGGGCTCTACGTCGGGACGTGCGTTGGGCTCTACGTCGGGACGTGTGTTGGGCTCTACCTCAGGATTTAGCTTACTTTCCGCTCTGCGTCGGGACGTGTGTTGGGCTCTACCTCAGGATTTAGCTTACTTTCAGCTGTACGTCGGGACGTGTGTTGGGCTGTACGTCGGGACGTGTGTTGGGCTGTACGTCGGGACGTGTGTTGGGCTGTACGTCGGGACGTGTGTTGGGCTGTACGTCGGGACGCGTGTTGGGCTCTGCGTCGGGACGCGTGTTGGGCTCTACCTCAGGATTTAGCTTACTTTCCGCTCTGCGTCGGGACGCGTGTTGGGCTCTACCTCAGGATTTAGCTTACTTTCCGCTCTGCGTCGGGCCACGTGTTGGGCTCTACCTCAGGATTTAGCTTACTTTCCGCTCTACGTCGGGACGTGTGTTGGGCTGTGCGTCGGGACGTGTGTTGGGCTCTACATCAGGATTTAGCTTACTTTCAGCGCTACATCGGGACGTGTGTTGGGCTCTGCGTCGGGACGTGTGTTGGGCTCTGCGTCGGGACGTGTGTTGGGCTCTGCGTCGGGACGTGTGTTGGGCTCTGCGTCGGGACGTGTGTTGGCCTCTGCGTCGGGACGTGTGTTGGCCTCTGCGTCGGGACGTGTGTTGGCCTCTGCGTCGGGACCTGTGTTGGGCTCTACGTCGGGACGTGTGTTGGGCTCTACATCAGGATTTAGCTTCCTTTCAGCTCTACGTCGGGACGTGCGTTGGGCTCTACGTCGAGACGTGTGATGGGCTCTACATCAGGATTTAGCTTACTTTCAGCTCTACGTCGGGACGTGTGTTGGGCTCTACGTCGAGACGTGTGATGGGCTCTACATCAGGATTTAGCTTACTTTCAGCTCTACGTCGGGACGTGCGTTGGGCTCTACGTCGGGACGTGCGTTGGGCTCTACGTCGGGACGTGCGTTGGGCTCTACGTCGGGACGTGTGTTGGGCTCTACCTCAGGATTTAGCTTACTTTCCGCTCTGCGTCGGGACGTGTGTTGGGCTCTACCTCAGGATTTAGCTTACTTTCAGCTGTACGTCGGGACGTGTGTTGGGCTGTACGTCGGGACGTGTGTTGGGCTGTACGTCGGGACGTGTGTTGGGCTCTACGTCGGGACGTGTGTTGGGCTGTACGTCGGGACGCGTGTTGGGCTCTGCGTCGGGACGCGTGTTGGGCTCTACCTCAGGATTTAGCTTACTTTCCGCTCTGCGTCGGGACGCGTGTTGGGCTCTACCTCAGGATTTAGCTTACTTTCCGCTCTGCGTCGGGACGTGTGTTGGGCTGTGCGTCGGGACGTGTGTTGGGCTCTACATCAGGATTTAGCTTACTTTCAGCGCTACATCGGGACGTGTGTTGGGCTCTGCGTCGGGACGTGTGTTGGGCTCTGCGTCGGGACGTGTGTTGGGCTCTGCGTCGGGACGTGTGTTGGGCTGTACGTCGGGACGTGTGTTGGGCTGTACGTCGGGACGTGTGTTGGGCTGTACGTCGGGACGCGTGTTGGGCTCTGCGTCGGGACGCGTGTTGGGCTCTACCTCAGGATTTAGCTTACTTTCCGCTCTGCGTCGGGACGCGTGTTGGGCTCTACCTCAGGATTTAGCTTACTTTCCGCTCTACGTCGGGACGTGTGTTGGGCTGTGCGTCGGGACGTGTGTTGGGCTCTACATCAGGATTTAGCTTACTTTCAGCGCTACATCGGGACGTGTGTTGGGCTCTGCGTCGGGACGTGTGTTGGGCTCTGCGTCGGGACGTGTGTTGGGCTCTGCGTCGGGACGTGTGTTGGGCTCTGCGTCGGGACGTGTGTTGGGCTCTGCGTCGGGACGTGTGTTGGGCTCTGCGTCGGGACGTGTGTTGGGCTCTGCGTCGGGACGTGTGTTGGGCTCTGCGTCGGGACGTGTGTTGGCCTCTGCGTCGGGACGTGTGTTGGCCTCTGCGTCGGGACGTGTGTTGGGCTCTACGTCGGGACGTGTGTTGGGCTCTACATCAGGATTTAGCTTACTTTCAGCTCTACGTCGGGACGTGCGTTGGGCTCTACGTCGAGACGTGTGATGGGCTCTACATCAGGATTTAGCTTACTTTCAGCTCTACGTCGGGACGTGTGTTGGGCTCTACGTCGAGACGTGTGATGGGCTCTACATCAGGATTTAGCTTACTTTCAGCTCTACGTCGGGACGTGTGTGGGGCTCTACGTCGGGACGTGTGTGGGGCTCTACGTCGGGACGTGTGTGGGGCTCTACGTCGGGACGTGTGTTGGGCTCTACGTCGGGACGTGTGTTGGGCTCTACGTCGGGACGTGTGTTGGGCTCTACGTCGGGACGTGTGTTGGGCTCTACATCAGGATTTAGCTTACTTTCAGCTCTACGTCGGGACGTGCGTTGGGCTCTGCGTCGGGACGTGCGTTGGGCTCTACGTCGGGACGTGCGTTGGGCTCTACGTCGGGACGTGCGTTGGGCTCTACGTCGGGACGTGCGTTGGGCTCTACGTCGGGACGTGCGTTGGGCTCTACGTCGGGACGTGCGTTGGGCTCTACGTCGGGACGTGCGTTGGGCTCTACCTCAGGATTTAGCTTACTTTCAGCTCTACGTCGGGACGTGTGTTGGGCTCTACGTCGCGACGTGTGTTGGGCTCTACGTCGGGACGTGTGTTGGGCTCTACGTCGGGACGTGTGTTGGGCTCTGCGTCGGGACGTGTGTTGGGCTCTACATCAGGATTTCGCTTACTTTCAGCGCTACATCGGAACGTGTGTTGGGCTCTGCGTCGGGACGTGTGTTGGGCTCTGCGTCGGGACGTGTGTTGGGCTCTGCGTCGGGACGTGTGTTGGGCTCTGCGTCGGGACGTGTGTTGGGCTCTGCGTCGGGACGTGTGTTGGCCTCTGCGTCGGGACGTGTGTTGGCCTCTGCGTCGGGACGTGTGTTGGCCTCTGCGTCGGGACGTGTGTTGGCCTCTGCCTCGGGACGTGTGTTGGACTCTACGTCGGGACGTGTGTTGGGCTCTACGTCGGGACGTGTGTTGGGCTCTACATCAGGATTTAGCTTACTTTCAGCTCTACGTCGGGACGTGCGTTGGGCTCTACGTCGAGACGTGCGATGGGCTCTACATCAGGATTTAGCTTACTTTCAGCTCTACGTCGGGACGTGTGATGGGCTCTACATCAGGATTTAGCTTACTTTCAGCTCTACGTCGGGACGTGTGTTGGGCTCTACGTCGGGACGTGTGTTGGGCTCTACGTCGGGACGTGTGTTGGGCTCTACGTCGGGACGTGTGTTGGGCTCTACGTCGGGACGTGTGTTGGGCTCTACACCGGGACGTGTGTTGGGCTCTACGTCGGGACGTGTGTTGGGCTCTACGTCGGGACGTGTGTTGGGCTCTACATCAGGATTTAGCTTACTTTCAGCTCTACGTCGGGACGTGCGCTGGGCTCTGCGTCGGGACGTGCGTTGGGCTCTACGTCGGGACGTGCGTTGGGCTCTACGTCGGGACGTGCGTTGGGCTCTACGTCGGGACGTGCGTTGGGCTCTACGTCGGGACGTGCGTTGGGCTCTACATCAGGATTTAGCTTACTTTCAGCTCTACGTCGGGACGCGTGTTGGGCTCTACGTCGGGACGCGTGTTGGGCTCTGCGTCGGGACGCGTGTTGGGCTCTGCGTCGGGACGCGTGTTGGGCTCTACGTCGGGACGCGTGTTGGGCTCTGCGTCGGGACGCGTGTTGGGCTCTGCGTCGGGACGCGTGTTGGGCTCTGCGTCGGGACGCGTGTTGGGCTCTACCTCAGGATTTAGCTTACTTTCCGCTCTGCGTCGGGACGCGTGTTGGGCTCTACCTCAGGATTTAGCTTACTTTCCGCTCTGCGTCGGGCCGCGTGTTGGGCTCTACCTCAGGATTTAGCTTACTTTCCGCTCTACGTCGGGACGTGTGTTGGGCTGTGCGTCGGGACGTGTGTTGGGCTCTACATCAGGATTTAGCTTACTTTCAGCGCTACATCGGAACGTGTGTTGGGCTCTGCGTCGGGACGTGTGTTGGGCTCTGCGTCGGGACGTGTGTTGGGCTCTGCGTCGGGACGTGTGTTGGGCTCTGCGTCGGGACGTGTGTTGGGCTCTGCGTCGGGACGTGTGTTGGGCTCTGCGTCGGGACGTGTGTTGGGCTCTGCGTCGGGACGTGTGTTGGGCTCTACGTCGGGACGTGTGTTGGGCTCTACGTCGGGACGTGTGTTGGGCTCTACATCAGGATTTAGCTTACTTTCAGCTCTACGTCGGGACGTGCGTTGGGCTCTACGTCGAGACGTGTGATGGGCTCTACATCAGGATTTAGCTTACTTTCAGCTCTACGTCGGGACGTGCGTTGGGCTCTACGTCGAGACGTGTGATGGGCTCTACATCAGGATTTAGCTTACTTTCAGCTCTACGTCGGGACGTGTGTTGGGCTCTACGTCGGGACGTGTGTTGGGCTCTACGTCGGGACGTGTGTTGGGCTCTACGTCGGGACGTGTGTTGGGCTCTACATCAGGATTTAGCTTACTTTCACCTCTACGTCGGGACGTGCGTTGGGCTCTGCGTCGGGACGTGCGTTGGGCTCTACGTCGGGACGTGCGTTGGGCTCTACGTCGGGACGTGCGTTGGGCTCTACGTCGGGACGTGCGTTGGGCTCTAGGTCGGGACGTGTGTTGGGCTCTACATCAGGATTTAGCTTACTTTCAGCTCTACGTCGGGACGTGCGTTGGGCTCTGCGTCGGGACGTGCGTTGGGCTCTGCGTCGGGACGTGCGTTGGGCTCTACGTCGGGACGTGCGTTGGGCTCTACGTCGGGACGTGCGTTGGGCTCTAGGTCGGGACGTGTGTTAAGCTCTACATCAGGATTTAGCTTACTTTCAGCTCTGCGTCGGGACGTGCGTTGGGCTCTGCGTCGGGACGTGCGTTGGGCTCTGCGTCGGGACGTGCGTTGGGCTCTGCGTCGGGACGTGCGTTGGGCTCTGCGTCGGGACGTGCGTTGGGCTCTACGTCGGGACGTGCGTTGGGCTCTACGTCGGGACGTGCGTTGGGCTCTACGTCGGGACGTGTGTTGGGCTCTACCTCAGGATTTAGCTTACTTTCCGCTCTGCGTCGGGACGTGTGTTGGGCTCTACCTCAGGATTTAGCTTACTTTCAGCTGTACGTCGGGACGTGTGTTGGGCTGTACGTCGGGACGTGTGTTGGGCTGTACGTCGGGACGTGTGTTGGGCTGTACGTCGGGACGTGTGTTGGGCTGTACGTCGGGACGCGTGTTGGGCTCTGCGTCGGGACGCGTGTTGGGCTCTACCTCAGGATTTAGCTTACTTTCCGCTCTGCGTCGGGACGCGTGTTGGGCTCTACCTCAGGATTTAGCTTACTTTCCGCTCTGCGTCGGGACGTGTGTTGGGCTGTGCGTCGGGACGTGTGTTGGGCTCTACATCAGGATTTAGCTTACTTTCAGCGCTACATCGGGACGTGTGTTGGGCTCTGCGTCGGGACGTGTGTTGGGCTCTGCGTCGGGACGTCTGTTGGGCTCTGCGTCGGGACGTGTGTTGGGCTGTACGTCGGGACGTGTGTTGGGCTGTACGTCGGGACGTGTGTTGGGCTGTACGTCGGGACGTGTGTTGGGCTCTGCGTCGGGACGCGTGTTGGGCTCTACCTCAGGATTTAGCTTACTTTCCGCTCTGCGTCGGGACGCGTGTTGGGCTCTACCTCAGGATTTAGCTTACTTTCCGCTCTACGTCGGGACGTGTGTTGGGCTGTGCGTCGGGACGTGTGTTGGGCTCTACATCAGGATTTAGCTTACTTTCAGCGCTACATCGGGACGTGTGTTGGGCTCTGCGTCGGGACGTGTGTTGGGCTCTGCGTCGGGACGTGTGTTGGCCTCTGCGTCGGGACGTGTGTTGGCCTCTGCGTCGGGACGTGTGTTGGCCTCTGCGTCGGGACGTGTGTTGGGCTCTACGTCGGGACGTGTGTTGGGCTCTACATCAGGATTTAGCTTACTTTCAGCTCTACGTCGGGACGTGTGTTGGGCTCTACGTCGAGACGTGTGATGGGCTCTACATCAGGATTTAGCTTACTTTCAGCTCTACGTCGGGACGTGTGTGGGGCTCTACGTCGGGACGTGTGTGGGGCTCTACGTCGGGACGTGTGTTGGGCTCTACGTCGGGACGTGTGTTGGGCTCTACGTCGGGACGTGTGTTGGGCTCTACGTCGGGACGTGTGTTGGGCTCTACATCAGGATTTAGCTTACTTTCAGCTCTACGTCGGGACGTGCGTTGGGCTCTGCGTCGGGACGTGCGTTGGGCTCTACGTCGGGACGTGCGTTGGGCTCTACGTCGGGACGTGCGTTGGGCTCTACGTCGGGACGTGCGTTGGGCTCTACGTCGGGACGTGCGTTGGGCTCTACCTCAGGATTTAGCTTACTTTCAGCTCTACGTCGGGACGTGTGTTGGGCTCTACGTCGGGACGTGTGTTGGGCTCTACGTCGGGACGTGTGTTGGGCTCTACGTCGGGACGTGTGTTGGGCTCTGCGTCGGGACGTGTGTTGGGCTCTGCGTCGGGACGTGTGTTGGGCTCTACATCAGGATTTCGCTTACTTTCAGCGCTACATCGGAACGTGTGTTGGGCTCTGCGTCGGGACGTGTGTTGGGCTCTGCGTCGGGACGTGTGTTGGGCTCTGCGTCGGGACGTGTGTTGGGCTCTGCGTCGGGACGTGTGTTGGGCTCTGCGTCGGGACGTGTGTTGGGCTCTGCGTCGGGACGTGTGTTGGGCTCTGCGTCGGGACGTGTGTTGGGCTCTGCGTCGGGACGTGTGTTGGGCTCTGCGTCGGGACGTGTGTTGGCCTCTGCCTCGGGACGTGTGTTGGGCTCTACGTCGGGACGTGTGTTGGGCTCTACGTCGGGACGTGTGTTGGGCTCTACATCAGGATTTAGCTTACTTTCAGCTCTACGTCGGGACGTGCGTTGGGCTCTACGTCGAGACGTGCGATGGGCTCTACATCAGGATTTAGCTTACTTTCAGCTCTACGTCGGGACGTGTGATGGGCTCTACATCAGGATTTAGCTTACTTTCAGCTCTACGTCGGGACGTGTGTTGGGCTCTACGTCGGGACGTGTGTTGGGCTCTACGTCGGGACGTGTGTTGGGCTCTACGTCGGGACGTGTGTTGGGCTCTACACCGGGACGTGTGTTGGGCTCTACGTCGGGACGTGTGTTGGGCTCTACGTCGGGACGTGTGTTGGGCTCTACATCAGGATTTAGCTTACTTTCAGCTCTACGTCGGGACGTGCGCTGGGCTCTGCGTCGGGACGTGCGTTGGGCTCTACGTCGGGACGTGCGTTGGGCTCTACGTCGGGACGTGCGTTGGGCTCTACGTCGGGACGTGCGTTGGGCTCTACGTCGGGACGTGCGTTGGGCTCTACGTCGGGACGTGCGTTGGGCTCTACATCAGGATTTAGCTTACTTTCAGCTCTACGTCGGGACGTGTGTTGGGCTCTACGTCGGGACGTGTGTTGGGGTCTACGTCGGGACGTGTGTTGGGCTCTGCGTCGGGACGCGTGTTGGGCTCTACGTCGGGACGCGTGTTGGGCTCTGCGTCGGGACGCGTGTTGGGCTCTGCGTCGGGACGCGTGTTGGGCTCTGCGTCGGGACGCGTGTTGGGCTCTGCGTCGGGACGCGTGTTGGGCTCTGCGTCGGGACGCGTGTTGGGCTCTGCGTCGGGACGCGTGTTGGGCTCTACCTCAGGATTTAGCTTACTTTCCGCTCTGCGTCGGGACGCGTGTTGGGCTCTACCTCAGGATTTAGCTTACTTTCCGCTCTGCGTCGGGCCGCGTGTTGGGCTCTACCTCAGGATTTAGCTTACTTTCCGCTCTACGTCGGGACGTGTGTTGGGCTGTGCGTCGGGACGTGTGTTGGGCTCTACATCAGGATTTAGCTTACTTTCAGCGCTACATCGGAACGTGTGTTGGGCTCTGCGTCGGGACGTGTGTTGGGCTCTGCGTCGGGACGTGTGTTGGGCTCTGCGTCGGGACGTGTGTTGGGCTCTGCGTCGGGACGTGTGTTGGGCTCTGCGTCGGGACGTGTGTTGGGCTCTGCGTCGGGACGTGTGTTGGGCTCTACGTCGGGACGTGTGTTGGGCTCTACGTCGGGACGTGTGTTGGGCTCTACATCAGGATTTAGCTTACTTTCAGCTCTACGTCGGGACGTGCGTTGGGCTCTACGTCGAGACGTGTGATGGGCTCTACATCAGGATTTAGCTTACTTTCAGCTCTACGTCGGGACGTGCGTTGGGCTCTACGTCGAGACGTGTGATGGGCTCTACATCAGGATTTAGCTTACTTTCAGCTCTACGTCGGGACGTGTGTTGGGCTCTACGTCGGGACGTGTGTTGGGCTCTACGTCGGGACGTGTGTTGGGCTCTACATCAGGATTTAGCTTACTTTCAGCTCTACGTCGGGACGTGCGTTGGGCTCTGCGTCGGGACGTGCGTTGGGCTCTACGTCGGGACGTGCGTTGGGCTCTACGTCGGGACGTGCGTTGGGCTCTACGTCGGGACGTGCGTTGGGCTCTAGGTCGGGACGTGTGTTGGGCTCTACATCAGGATTTAGCTTACTTTCAGCTCTACGTCGGGACGTGCGTTGGGCTCTGCGTCGGGACGTGCGTTGGGCTCTGCGTCGGGACGTGCGTTGGGCTCTACGTCGGGACGTGCGTTGGGCTCTACGTCGGGACGTGCGTTGGGCTCTAGGTCGGGACGTGTGTTAAGCTCTACATCAGGATTTAGCTTACTTTCAGCTCTGCGTCGGGACGTGCGTTGGGCTCTGCGTCGGGACGTGCGTTGGGCTCTGCGTCGGGACGTGCGTTGGGCTCTGCGTCGGGACGTGCGTTGGGCTCTACGTCGGGACGTGCGTTGGGCTCTACGTCGGGACGTGCGTTGGGCTCTACCTCAGGATTTAGCTTACTTTCAGCTCTACGTCGGGACGTGCGTTGGGCTCTACGTCGGGACGTGCGTTGGGCTCTACGTCGGGACGTGCGTTGGGCTCTACGTCGGGACGTGCGTTGGGCTCTACGTCGGGACGTGCGTTGGGCTCTACGTCGCGACCTGCGTTGGGCTCTACGTCGCGACCTGCGTTGGGCTCTTTGTCAGGATTTAGCTTACTTTCAGCTCTACGTCGGGACGTGTGTTGGGCTCTACGTCGGGACGTGTGTTGGGCTCTGCGTCGGAACGTGTGTTGGGCTCTGCGTCGGGACGTGTGTTGGGCTCTGCGTCGGGACGTGTGTTGGGCTCTGCGTCGGGACGTGTGTTGGGCTCTGCGTCGGGACTTGTGTTGGGCTCTGCGTCGGGACGTGTGTTGGGCTCTACGTCGGGACGTGTGTTGGGCTGTACGTCGGGACGTGTGTTGGGCTGTACGTCGGGACGTGTGTTGGGCTCTACGTCGGGACGTGTGTTGGGCTCTACGTCGGGACGTGTGTTGGGCTCTACGTCGGGACGTGTGTTGGGCTCTACGTCGGGACGTGTGTTGGGCTCTACGTCGGGACGTGTGTTGGGCTCTACGTCGAGACGTGTGTTGGGCTCTACGTCGAGACGTGTGTTGGGCTCTACATCAGGATTTAGCTTACTTTCAGCTCTACGTCGGGACGTGTGTTGGGCTCTACGTCGGGACGTGTGTTGGGCTCTACGTCGGGACGTGTGTTGGGCTCTACGTCGGGACGTGTGTTGGGCTCTACGTCGGGACGTGTGTTGGGCTCTACGTCGGGACGTGTGTTGGGCTCTAGGTCGGGACGTGTGTTGGGCTCTACATCAGGATTTAGCTTACTTTCAGCTCTACGTCGGGACGTGCGTTGGTCTCTGCGTCGGGACGTGCGTTGGGCTCTGCGTCGGGACGTGCGTTGGCCTCTGCGTCGGGACGTGCGTTGGGCTCTGCGTCGGGACGTGCGTTGGGCTCTACGTCGGGACGTGCGTTGGGCTCTACCTCAGGATTTAGCTTACTTTCAGCTCTACGTCGGGACGTGCGTTGGGCTCTACGTCGGGACGTGCGTTGGGCTCTACGTCGGGACGTGCGTTGGGCTCTACGTCGGGACGTGCGTTGGGCTCTACGTCGGGACGTGTGTTGGGCTCTACCTCAGGATTTAGCTTACTTTCCGCTCTGCGTCGGGACGTGTGTTGGGCTCTACCTCAGGATTTAGCTTACTTTCAGCTGTACGTCGGGACGTGTGTTGGGCTGTACGTCAGGACGTGTGTTGGGCTGTACGTCGGGACGTGTGTTGGGCTGTACGTCGGGACGTGTGTTGGGCTGTACGTCGGGACGTGTGTTGGGCTCTCCGTCGGGACGTGTGTTGGGCTCTCCGTCGGGACGTGTGTTGGGCTCTCCGTCGGGACGTGTGTTGGGCTCTCCGTCAGGATTTAGCTTACATTCAGCTCTACGTCGGGACGTGTGTTGGGCTCTACGTCGGGACGTGCGTTGGGCTCTACGTCGGGACGTGCGTTGGGCTCTACGTCGGGACGTGTGTTGGGCTCTGCGTCGGGACGTGTGTTGGGCTCTACGTCGGGACGTGTGTTGGGCTGTACGTCGGGACGTGTGTTGGGCTCTACGTCGGGACGTGTGTTGGGCTCTACGTCGGGACGTGTGTTGGGCTCTACGTCGGGACGTGTGTTGGGCTCTACGTCGGGACGTGTGTTGGGCTCTACGTCGGGACGTGTGTTGGGCTCTACGTCGGGACGTGTGTTGGGCTCTACGTCGGGACGTGTGTTGGGCTCTACGTCGAGACGTGTGTTGGGCTCTACATCAGGATTTAGCTTACTTTCAGCTCTACGTCGGGACGTGTGTTGGGCTCTACGTCGGGACGTGTGTTGGGCTCTACGTCGGGACGTGTGTTGGGCTCTACGTCGGGACGTGTGTTGGGCTCTACGTCGGGACGTGTGTTGGGCTCTACGTCGGGACGTGTGTTGGGCTCTAGGTCGGGACGTGTGTTGGGCTCTAGGTCGGGACGTGTGTTGGGCTCTAGGTCGGGACGTGTGTTGGGCTCTAGGTCGGGACGTGTGTTGGGCTCTACATCAGGATTTAGCTTACTTTCAGCTCTACGTCGGGACGTGCGTTGGTCTCTGCGTCGGGACGTGCGTTGGGCTCTGCGTCGGGACGTGCGTTGGCCTCTGCGTCGGGACGTGCGTTGGGCTCTGCGTCGGGACGTGCGTTGGGCTCTACGTCGGGACGTGCGTTGGGCTCTACCTCAGGATTTAGCTTACTTTCAGCTCTACGTCGGGACGTGCGTTGGGCTCTACGTCGGGACGTGCGTTGGGCTCTACGTCGGGACGTGCGTTGGGCTCTACGTCGGGACGTGCGTTGGGCTCTACGTCGGGACGTGTGTTGGGCTCTACCTCAGGATTTAGCTTACTTTCCGCTCTGCGTCGGGACGTGTGTTGGGCTCTACCTCAGGATTTAGCTTACTTTCAGCTGTACGTCGGGACGTGTGTTGGGCTG